>NC_092878.1:167300653-167445653 GCF_028372415.1 Notamacropus eugenii
TGCTGGTCTGGCGCCTCTTTTACAGGTCATGTGGAACACAGCAGTCCATTCAGAGTTCATTCATGACCAAGAAGATTATGGTTTCCAGAATTGTGATACGAAGTTCAATTGGCGGTGAGTGTGGTGGCACATAGGGTGTGGTCTGGAAGCCAGTGTAGATGGACAGTCTTGACTGCAGTGAATATTTGGAAAAGAGGCAGTTAGTATGAGCAGGTAACAAGTTCTCCCTTTGCCGTTAATTCAGCCCTGAGACAATTGAGCTCCTGGACTTTGTGCAGGAGAGGCGAGGGGAAAGGCAGTAGAGAACTTCCCTTCAGCTGTGTCCACTCTAAGAAGGGGCTAAGTAAGGCGTGTATACTACCAATTCTGCTACCAGAGCAGATGGGGTGAGGGTGGAGGCTGGAACCAAATTGGAACAGGAGAAGTAGCTTCAGCTGGTATTATGCATGTTGCAGTGTACCATGGTTGGAGTCATGTCCCACAACGAGGAAGGGCACTGACTAGGAATTCAGGGCTGTCTTTTCCCCCCAATTAGTTTTGGCAGGCTCTTCTTGCCTGGCTGGATGGGGAGAGCTGTTTTCCCTGCGTATGATGAGCCATGGGGCCATTTTGGTCTTTGGCTGAAGTAATTCAAATCATTGCAGGGTTATCAAGGAGAAGCGGGATGCCTACGTAAGCCGTCTGAACAACATCTATCAGAACAACCTCACCAAGGTCTGTCTGCTGGGGCTTCTGGCCATTGGGGTTCAGAGTTTTTCTTTTAAAATTTAGGTATTTTTTTAGAGACTAGGTCTCCCTATCTTGTCTACCCTAGAAGAATGTGCAGGGCTACTCATAGGTCCAGTCCAGTACTGATCAGTGTGGGAACATTGTCCTGCTCTGTTTCTGACTTGGGTTCATCACCCCTCCTTAGGCAACCTGGTGCCCTGCCCCACCTATACACAGTCCTAGGGGCTCATCATATTGATCCTGGTTATAGGGCAGATGCTCTTGGCAGCCTGGCTTACTTCAGTTCAGACCTCCAAGCTAAAGAGTTCCACTGGCATCAGCCTTCCTGGTGGCAGGGATTGTAAGAATGCACCACACCCAGCAGGTTCAAGGTTCTCATTGGGAAGGTTGCAGTCCTTCAGCCAGGCCTTGTTGTATTATCTGATTTATCAGCTTGGTATGTATTCTGCCCTGTGTTCCATCCCATGCTAGCCTTTTAACGTATGCTCCTATTGCATCACTTAAAATAATCTCTGAATTTCTACCAATAGACCGTCTTCAAAGTCTTTCTTCTTACCTTGACTTTCCTTCTCACCCCTCAGGATCAGCTGCTCAGCCCACATTCCCTCCCTTCTCTTCCATTGCTCTTTGACTGAAGGCAGCCAAACCACAAAAATCATCTCTGCTGCTGAAATGTCAGAGTTTGACAATCATGTTCCTTAGTCGACAGGCTCCAGGATTCATCTCTGTTGACATTCTGTGGATTCTGGTAGTTCGTACAGTATCACCTGATTCCAGCAAAATCTTGTGTGATTTTCTGAGATGTGTAGCATTTAGATTCTCCTTTCACTTTAAAATGTGTTCCCAGGTTATTCCTCTCTGCTCTGTCCTCATTGCTTTATTCTCAGTGACTTTGAGTTGTGTTGATTTCTGACTTTGCTTTGTTACTTTTTTTTTAGCTTCTGTTATAATTCTCCTCTCTCAGCATGGTTCTGTTGCTCAATGTCTCTCCCACTCGGGAAGCTTCTCCACCAGTTGTTCCCGGCTGTAGAGTCTCTTAATACCTTTTGTAGGTTGCTCCATTACTGGCTTGAGTTTCTTTTATTTTGTTATGCCAGCCACTCTTTTTTTTAGGGAGTTTATTGCTTTGGTGGATTCAGTTTCATTATTGGAGCTGAGGGCAGAGTTACTTCACTTTTCCCTTCAAGTGGTTTTCTTCAGATTATTTTGTAAATTCATATTCATCACATTGGAGGATTCTTTTCTTTTGTTGACTTAATTATTTCTTTAATCATTTTTTTTCTTTTTCTGCAAGACGGTCTTTGTTAGAAGGCTTTGGTGGATTTGTTGCTATTTCTTGGAGAGGGAATGAAAGGGGGGAGGACTAGGCTCCTCTGGAGCCAGCCACTGATTTTATCGTTTTGTCAGAAGTCTCCTCTTTGATTTGCATAGAGCTTTTTCTATGCCTACAGAATCAGGCCCAGTGCATCTATGGCTTAGGAGTGTCAGTTCCTAAGACAGTCGACAGCGAGTGAGTGAATGAATGAACGTTCATTGAGGCCCTCCGTTTTTCAGCCACCATATTACTGCAGGTCACCTCAGTCCGAGGACTTCAGAGACCTCCCAGGGCCAGCTACCAACACTGGGCAGTTATAAATTGAGGTGGTATAGTAAGGGGGGAGATGTCCTCTACTCTATCTTCCTTTCTGGGGGCAGCTTGCCCCTCTCTCTCACCAGGGCACCCACTGTGACCCCTGACCTAGTCTCACCCTGACTCACGCCCATCTGGCCATCCTTGCCCATTTTGTCCACTCCCTCTCTACTCCAGGGGTCATATCTCCGCTGTCCTCACTGATTGCTCACTGGCCAGCTGCCCAAGGGCGGGAGGGTCACTCACTGCCTGAATTGGAAGCTAGTGGTCCCAGAAGCTGCAGGACCCCTGGGCACAATCCTATGAGTGAGAGAAGTAAAAGGAAAGGCATGATGCTCATTTATTCCTGGTGGTCACTGATGGCTTGTTGCCTTTCAGTCAGTGATTTTTGCATTTCCTGTTCCATGGATCTGTGATCTCACCAGTGGGTGATGTGGTGGGGGACTCTTAGTGGGACACATTGTCCCTCGTCTGGTGTGGAAAATAGAGTAAGTCTGGAAGGGAAAGAAAGGTCTTTGAGTCATCTCTCATTTTACAGATGGGGAAACTGAGGCCCAGGAAGTCTCATCACTTAATTTCACCGTTATTTTCCATGTACCCCTTTGTTCCATCCTCCCTACCCGAGACAGAGGCTCCTACACCCACTCTCTTTCTCATGGGAGTTGGGCCTCACTTTTGCCTCAGCCCTCTGCCCTCTTCCCCCTTAGGGGAAGCCCTCTGCACACTAAATCTCACCACCTGTGAGTAATCACTGAGCTTTGCTGTCACATGGCCCAGAGAAGACTCTGCCAGCAGAGGACCATCTTGTCAGGGGTGCGGGTTCCAACCATGGGAGTCCTTGGTGTGATGATGGAAGGGGCCTCATACTCCTTCCTGGGCAGGTGGAAGATCTCAGCTTGAGCCCAGGGCCCACCTTCCAGCAGGTCCTACGTAGCTGGACAGGCTGTGAATGGTGTCCTAGAGATGGAAGGCATGGCGGCTCTGTGGACCAGGCACATCTCATAGTGGGTCATGGGAGGATGATTTTGAGGAGGGACAAGGGCCAACCAGAAGACCATGACCTCATGGGTTGGGGTATGTGTTGGTCTAGGAAGAGCCTGTATCATCCAGGTGATAGGTCTGTGATGTCTTCAAGGGTACAGATTCCTGAGAAAACCCTGGGCCTTGGAGTCGGCGGAAGAGGGCGTGAGTGCCAGCTCTTAGCCTTGCTAACTGTGTGACCCTGGGCAAGTCCCTGTCCCTTAGAAGTGAGATGGGGATACCTGCTCTCCCAGTTGCATATGTGCACATAGTAGGTGCTTACTGACTGTCTGTGGTGAACATCAGATGAGACAACGAATGGATAACGTAACATTTATTAAGCATTGTGCATACATCCTAATGGGAGGGACAGAGTGGTGGCCTGGGCTGTCCCAGGGGCAGTGAGTGGAGCAATGCCCGACGTGATGGCTTCGTCATGCTTGGAATGCCGTGTGCTGTGCGCTGTCCTTACCGCTACAACAGCAGCCACCATCGACCTAGCACGGCCTGGCCTTTCCCTGCGTGGGTGACCCAGGCATCTTCTTTTCAGTCCCAGATAGAAATCATTCGGGGCCATGCAGCCTTCACAAATGACCCTGAGCCCACGGTGGAGGTGAATGGGAAGAAATACCGCGCTCCCCACATCCTGATCGCCACGGGGGGTGTCCCAGCCCTTCCCGGTGAAGACCAGATCCCCGGTGAGTATCCAGAGGCCAGCCTGGGCCGGTGGGCTCTTCTGCATGCATGCGCCTCTCATCCCATCCATCCAGCCGTGGTGGTTTCCTTAGCCACCTTCCCTGAGCTAGGGAGGCTGGACAGCTGGCTCATGGCCGTGCTGTGTCGCTCCCAAGCCGGGTCTTCTTCAGAGCCCTGTGGGGTCCCTGCTGAGCTAACCTGCTGGGTACTCTTGATAAGGGAGGGGCATTCCTGGCAGTGCTGAGGAGCAGACAACCAGGCATGGTCCTGGGCAGGGAATGAAGAATAGGAGGGAAATTCACTTCATTTGTGAGCACTGTCTGGTCCAGATGGAGGCAGGGAGGCTGGCCTTGGGAGTCAGGAGGCCTGGGTGTGAATTCCCACTGTGACTCCAGCACGGCCCAAATGGCAGGTCAGATCTCAGCATTTCCCACCGTGCTCCTCATCTGTCAGAGGGGGCTGATGGCACTGGCATAGGGGTCCAGGTATGGGGGAGACACTCTAGGCTGTCCCACGTGGGGGCCGCAGGGTGCCTTTTACAGGACCACTGAGGTGTCCAGAGCTTTATTTTAGTGGAACAGAATTCCTTCTCGAACTTTTGGATTGTGCCTTGCAGTTTGGCACTATAGGACAGGGGTTCCCAGGACTGTTAATGTACAGTCACAGCCTGTAAATGGCCCTTTTGAGGTTTAGTGTCACAAAGAGAAAGAATTGGGATGGGGTGGAGGTGTCCAAGGACACCGAGGTGGACACACACACAGGATACTCTTAGAGCAGCTCAGATTGTAAAGAGATATGTTCTGAAGTTGGATCTGAGGACTGATGGTGGGGGATAAGTATGTGAGCATGGTACCCTCTACAAGAGGGTTGGGAGGAGCCTAGGGACTTGTTAAAGTTACCCCCGGGGAAAGGTGGAAGGGCCAGACTTGCTGGCCAGGGTGAGCACCACCCAGGATGAAGAGCTGCTTGGCTTGCCTTAGGTCGCTTCAGGGTTCTGTACCAAGGGCAGCGCTCACAGGCCTGGAAAGGACTTTGGAACCCAAGATAAGCAGAGCATGCTTGAACAAACATCCTGCTGCCTGTGGTGAGCTCAGGTGATCAGGCCCAGACTTGCTCTGTCCCAGGGCACTGGATGAACTGGATAGTATTGAGAATGTGATAGAGTCACAGATGGAGGAAAGCTCATTCCACCTCTGACATTTGCAGACAAAGCTTGTAACCTCTGAGACTCACTTTTCCTCCTGGGTAAAATGTGCATAAAAAAAATCCCCAACCCTAACCTCCCACCATTATTGTGAGAAGCAAATCAGCATTTACAGACCTTCAGTGGTTCAAACTGCCAGTTAGGCGCCAGTGTTCTAAATAACAATAGGAACTAGTCAGGTGTGGCCCTGACTGCCAAGCCCGCCAGGACTGAGAGATCATGGAGGAGGGGAGCCATGCCTTGGGGCAGAACAGGGCCATGTCCTGATTTCCTCCAGGTCACATGAGCCTTCTGCACATTTTAGGTGGCTGAATCTTCCTCACAGAGAGTGCAGTCTCAAAGCAGAATGGTCTGCTGTGGGGTGGAGTGCCATCTCCTCAGGGGTGGTCTTCAAACAGGGGACTGGGGTGGTGGGAATCCATTTATAGCCACTGGCCTGTCTAGATGCCATTGAAGGCCTATCCAGCTCTGAGATGTTGGGGCACATTCAATATGGCGGCTCATGTTTCTCTTGGGCCACATGGTCTACAAAGTTTGTTCCCAACAGCTAGTCTTTGTACTGCTAGAACAAGAATGATGATGACGATGGTGATAAAACTTTTTAAGGTTTTTTTTAAGGTTTGCAGTTATGCTAGCCCCTCCCCACCAGCTGTGAAGTAGGTTCTTTTTTGTCTCCATTTCACAGATGAGGAAATTGAGGCTCGGAGCAGTACAGTGAATTCCCATGCTCACACAGCTCTTGGGGGGCAGATCCATAGGATCATTGTACAGGGGTATGTAGAGGTTGGATCATCCACAGAGGAGGAGCAAAGGCCCATTCAGAGGAAGGAACTTGGGAAGTAGACTGAGATTTGAACCCAGGGCTCTGATGCCCCCTTGTGGTTCTCTGTGCAGCCTACCCCACAGCAGGGTTATCTTAGTCTTACTTCTCTCTAAATTCCCTCCTGTAAAGGTTGATTATTTTAAGGGGAACAAAATATTCCAAGTTCTCCAATCAAAGCATTTTAAAGAAGTATTATCGATGTTTCCTGCCTTCTCTCACCTCTGGCCCTGCCTTCAAAGCCTCCTTCATGACAAAGAAAGGCATGTGAGCAAGCCTGACCATCCCCGCCAGTGACTGGTGTATAGGAATGGGCCCACACCTCTCTGTTCTGTTCCTTGGGGCCACATGTGGCTGGTGGAGATCCTCACTCTTGCCTCTGCCTGTGGAGTCACGAGAGTTTGTTCTTTACATCCCAGGTGCCAGCTTGGGCATGACCAGCGATGGCTTCTTTGAGCTGGAAGATTTACCCAGGTAAGCTGGAGTGAGTCTCCCACCCTGGGTGGGGGTAGCAAAGCGGTCCTGCTGATAGAGATCCCGCTGATGGAGATCCTGCTGTGACCCTCCCGTCTGCAGAGCTTCACTCATGGCTAATGAATAAGATCCCATTCCCATTTCACAGAAGAGGATACTGAGGCTCAGGGCAGTTACAGGGACCTCAGAGAAAATAAGGAAGGGCAAGGATAGGGGTCAGAAGTTGGACTTGAATAGAGGTCCAGTTTATTGATTGTCTAGACTTGAGAATTCAAGGAGAAAATGTTCATAATGCAGACTAAACTTAAAAGTATGTCACAAGTCCATTTGGTTTCTTGAGAGCCTGGTTGATAAACACTTCCCAGCACACCCCTGTGGTACGTGGCCTGATGCAGATCGAGCAGTAGGGAGCCATATAAATGGTGTTGGGAAGACCAGGGGCTGGGCTGTTGAGGGCCTGGAGGCAGCTGACCTTCCTGTGACCTGCCGAGGGGAGAGGACCAAGGCAGCTTGGTTGCTTTAGTTCTGTGGCTCCCTCTGTTGGAGTTGCCCAAGGACTTGGTCCCTTGTTCTTCCTTCCCCAAGGTAATGAGTAGTTCCAGCATCTTCCTTCTTAGCTGAAGGTGGTCCAAGTATAACTTGATAAAGAGGGTAAAGAGGGCTTTTGTTCATTTACAGTCCTAAGGATTATAAGTAGTAATAACAACTCCTTGGGATTTACCACGTGCTTTCCTCTCAGCACCCCGTGACATTGGGAGCTTAATGCATTATACCCATTTTACGGGTATAGAAAGTGAGGCTCACACGGGAAGTGCGCTTGGTAGCATGGGATCTCTGAAATCCTAGGTTAATTCTCAGGATGAGTCATAGCAAAGCTGGGGATGAGAAAAAAAGGTGGGTTTTTCCTTCTGTTGTAGCTGTATTAGGGAAAAGAGGAACATCACGGAGGCAGGCAGATTGGGTGGAGGTGGAGGATCAAAGATCACTGAGGATAGAGAAAAGTCTGTGGCTTCTGAACCTGCCAGAGCCAAACCACCTTTGGCCCACAAAGTACCAGCAAGGCTGACTTGGAGGAAGTAGAAACCTGAGATAAGTGGAGTGATTATGAGTGAGGTGCTGCCCTCTGGCCTTCAGGGCTTGCATTCCTGGTTCCAAAGAACTGGCTGACCCCAGGAAAGCACCTGGGGCCTGAAGACGGGCAAATGTTGTCCTACTTTTCCGAAAAGGGGACAAGAATGAGTCTGGAAATGATAGGCCAGTGAACCCCACTTTGACTCTTGGGTAAGTTCTGTAATGAGTCGTGGAAGACAAGGTTATGAACATTTAGAAAAGGCCGTTGTGAGCACCAGGAGCCAGCCTGCCAGACTAGCCTCATTTTCTCCCATGTTCCAGTTCCCAGTCTGGCAGGTTAGAGGAGGAATGCCATCAAGACTTACTTAGGTCTTTGCAAAGCATATAATGAAGCCTTCTGCTTTTCTTGCTGTCTGGTGAATGGGCTGAGCTCAGTCTGAGCCAGGTGGGAGGGGAGGCAACTCCAGGGATGGAATCAGGGCTTGTGTTCTGGAGCACTCCTAGGAAAGGGGAGATGGAGACAAACCAAGGCTTTTTGGGGCTGCCTTGAGGGCTCCAGGTGTGGTTAGAGACCTTATCAACAACACATTCAGTGTAGGAGGAAGCCCAGATAACATTGTGCAGAAGAGAGATGGAAAGGAATGTGAGTCAACGGTTCCATAGTGCGTATGGTGTAAACTTTTCTGTGACCCGTGTTATCTCATTTCATCTTTGTAGAGGTAGGTGTTATGATCCCTTTCAACTCTGGGCTTCTTCACTCAAGCAGCTGGGTCCCACAACGGTTAGAGCACTGGGGTGAGAATCAGAAACACTCATGTTCCTGAGTTCAGATCTGGCCTCAGATACTTCCTAGCTGTGTGCCCTGGGACAAGTCACTTCACCCTGCTTGCCTCAGTTTCCTCCTCTGTAAAATGAGCTGGAGAAGGAAATGGCAAACCACCCCAGTATCTTTGCCAACGGAATCACAAAGTATCGGACATGAGTGAACAGTTCTCTAAGAAAGGAAATTGAACCTGCCTGAGTGGCTGAGATTGTGTAGATAGGAGGTGTCATGGGTATGGGAGGAATTGATAAACTCACATATGGGAGGATTGGCATCAGTCTGGTGCCTGGTGCCCATCTGGTAGAGGCTCTCTGACTACCCTGTCCCCAGTCCCTGTACAGAGGGGGGGACTGAGCCAGCCACCACAGCCCTTGAGGAAAGTGAGAGATCCTGGGTCCTGGAATGTTTGCCAGGATCTCATTGGCAGCATCAAGAATCCCCAGTGGTCCGTAGGTCTAGACGTGGGTGGGAGAGAGGCTCGGCAGGGTGGAGGTGGCAGCGTGGGGTGCCTGGGCTCCCCCTGGCCCTGGGGATAGGGGTAGAGATAGGGATACAGAGGTGGGCTGTTTTCCAGAGGAGGCCCAGGCTCCCTCTGTCCTTGTGGAAGCAGAAGGAGAAGGCCATCACAGAATGGAGGGGTCATCAGCAGTGGGAGTTCTAGTGGATCAACAGGGCAGAGAGAAGGGCTGGGTCAGGCCACAAGGTTAGGAGCCCAGGGGCCAAGGCCCGGGCAGGACTGAGGCCAGCAGGAGCCAGTCGGGGCAGCAAAGGACAGGCTTGTTTGTTTTATCGTCACGTCTAAAATGAAGCGGTGCCCCCCTCAGGCGCAGCGTGATCGTGGGTGCCGGGTACATTGCTGTGGAGATAGCTGGCATCCTCTCAGCCCTTGGCTCTCGGACGTCACTAATGATCCGTCACGACAAGGTGAAGAATCGCGGTGATGAAATAATGCTAGCGATAGCTGCTTCACAAAGTGCTGGAGAACTCGTTTTGAGTTCATGGGATTCTTTGTGTCCTCGTCTTTTTTTAAGAGGCTGGGGTCAGAGTGGGGGGCAGACACTTGCTGAGAGGGATGGGGCAGTCCAGGTTGGTCTCTGCTCTGTGATAAATAGGCCTCACAGCCTTGTCCTCCCGTTCACTTCACTGAGCCAAGCCAGTGCCACCCGGTTCTGGGTTCTGGCAGCAGGGATGTCATGGACCCCTTTCAGAATCATGTCGCTAAATGCAGACCACAGTATGGATGATTACAAAGCAGACGCAGTTATCAAGCTATTTTTACGTTATTGAATTATTTAAAAAAAAAAAACATCCGTGGACCCCCAGCGAGGAACTCGCTGCTCTCACGTCAGGCTCACTGACCGTTGTTGGCCTAGCTCTGGATGTGGACAGTTGGGGGTCAGGGCCAATGTGAGGAGAAGGTCCCAGCCTCTCTCCCCAGGGCGTTTGCCTTTCTGCCTGCACTGGGCGGATGGGCTTTTTGCCTTCAGGATGATCCCCTATCCAAGCCTCCCCTGGAAAACAGTTTGAACTTTTTGAAAATCAGGAATTCTCCTTGACATCCTTGGCCAAATGAAGGTCCTGGCCTGTGGACATGGTGAATCTGGGAACTGTAATTTCTGCCTCTTGCCCTGCCTCCTCTCTAGAAAGGGCGGCCTGGGCTGCCCTCAGCCAAGGAGGATGCTATCATGGGACTTAAACTGGTTGGGACCTTAGAGGCCATCTCCCCCAGATCCCTCCTTTTACAGATCAGGAAACTGAGGCACAGAGGGTCATAGCCACAGAGGTACTGGTGGGCAGTGTGGTACAGGGCCCTGGATTTGAAGTCAGAGGACTTGGGTTCGAATTTCTGCTTTGTCACTTGTTTTGTATGTAGCAGGTGACAGGGACGAGCTGGGGGAGAAGGCCTCTTTGGTCCCTCTGAGCTCTAGATCGGCCATCTTTGGTTGTAGGACCAGAGCTTAATAACAGACGTTTAGATCCCCATCTGAGTGGGGCAAACATCTCACAAATCTTGCCGATTCCTCCTGGCAGGTGCTTCGATCTTTTGATGCATTAATCAGTTCCAACTGCACTGAAGAGCTAGAGAACGCGGGCATCGAGGTCCTGAAGTACTCCCAGGTACTGTCTTCGGTCCCCTCTGGCTGGGGCAGGCTGCTCTCAGCCTTCCTTCAGTGACTTGGCTTGGGCTGGGAGGGGGCGGACAGGGACAAGGGCAGAGTGGGGGCAGTGAGGCTGCTGAGGAGGGGGCCTCAGGCCCCCGGGCTTGCATGCTTGGGATTGGCTCTCAGACTGAGGCTCCTTTGATAGTGGGCAATCCTGGAACAAGCGGCTCTACTGGCCTCTCTGGCTGGGGAACCTGCCTTTCTGCCTGAGCTGGAAGCAGATATCAGGATGAGCCCCCATCCGTGTCTCTCCCTGAGATCAGTCTGAACATGAGGCAGCTTCCCCAGGGAAGGGAAGGCACTCACTCTGTGCTGCCAGTCAGTGGGCACGTGCCCCCTGAATCCTCTTGGTTTATAGGGACCCATGCTCATGGGGTGGTGTTCCCTGCCGCACACAGAGGAGCGCATGCTTCTGATGGACCAGCATTGCTTCCCTGTTGCCTTGGGTCCACAGTACTGAGCACAGAGTTAGGATGGGAAGGTCTGCCCTCGGGGATGGTCTTCTGCCTCAGTACGGGCAGTGGCCGGCTGGATCAGAAGAGGCAGTCTGGGCAGCAAGTGTGAACCACTCATTTTAGGAGGCTAATACTGTGCAGGGGTGCTGGAGAACTGGTGTTAAATATTCGTTCTGCACGTTTACACCTCAGAAATTGGCAAACAGGACAACTCAGGGCTCGGTTTTTGGTTTATTGATTGTCTAAGTGATGGAGAAGATGTTGGTAATGGAGATTGGACTGAAAAAGTCAGCCGGTTGTTAAACATTTACCAGCACACCCTGATGTGTAAGGTCCCTGACTTACAGAGTTGAGTGACCTCTTCCTGCCTGGCCCTCCACCCGACTACATCTCTGCCCTTCTCTTTGTGACCAGATCAAGGAAGTGAAGAAGACATCCTCGGGCCTAGAGCTGACCATGGTGACCGCAGAGCCCAATAGGAAGCCCACGGTGTGCACCATCCCAGACGTGGACTGTCTGCTGTGGGCCATTGGGCGCACCCCCAATGTCAAGGGCTTGAACCTGAACAAGCTGGTGAGACTTGCTGTCAGGTTGCAGAGGGGCTCCTCTGCTGCTGCCCTCGCCCCCATCTCTGCCTCAGCCTCCCTGCTGTGGGCCACAAAATATACCAACCAGGCTTGCTGAGAGCTGTGGGCAGATCTCAGGGAAGTGGTATGGGGCAAGACCTGCCAGAGCAGAAAGTGCCCGGTGGCCTGAACGTCCCAGAGTGGACTCAGCCAGGGATGGGCACTTTGCCAAGATCATTTCCCCCAATTTTCAGCCAACCTAGGAGGAAGGGCTTGTTATGATCCCTCTTTTACAGAGGAGGCAATTGAGGCAGACAGGGATGTGATTTTCAAGGGGCTAGTAAAATCTGGGCTTCCTGGCTGCAGGTCGAGGGCTCTAGTCACCACTAAGATGCATTTGGCATGGGCCTTGCGGTGGGCTGGCTTCCACTGTGGGAAATGGCCCCTTCATTCAGAGGTGTGCTGCAGGACTCTTGGGTTTCTAATCACACATTGTACCATCGTAGGGCATTCAGACTGACGACAAAGGGCACATCCTGGTTGATGAGTTCCAGAACACCAACAGGAAAGGTGTCTATGCTGTTGGCGATGTGTGTGGAAAAGCTCTTCTCACTCCAGGTAGTTTTCCTCTCCCTCCTCCTCCTGTCCTGGGCAGGCTCCCCACTTTCAGGGCCTGGCTGTCCTGCTGCCAGACTTCTGTGGGGCCCTGCCAGGCGTTAGCCGATCTATGGCTCACCCTTTAGGTCCTGCAGCCGTCCCCCAGTCTCAGTCCCCCTTCCCCCGATAGCAGGGACCAGAGAGCCTCCTCAGGGCAGGGGGATGACAGATGAAGGATGTGCTGATTTGTGACCATCTGCTGGGTTGGCTCCTTCTGCTCTGGGACTTCCTTGTCCTTTCTGAACCTCAGTTTCCTCCTCTGTAAAATGAGGGGTTGGACTTGATCTTGTCCTGGGTCCCTTCAAGCACCAAACTGGAGTCACCAGCCTGGAGACAACCAGGGTTGGCAGCATGGGGAGCAGTACTGCCTGGGGGCCGGGTCACTCTTCAGAGCATGGGTTTGGCTTGCCCATGCACGTTTCCTACAAATGTTTTGTTTTTCTTTTCTTTTCTGTTTGGCAAGAGGTGGAGGGAGCTGGGAGAGAGGAATTATAGGCGGGGATACCCCAGCAAAGGAAATGGAAGAAGGATGGCATCTTCAAATGCCTGGAAGAGAAGGCTCATTCACCTTGATTACAAGCTGTCCACGGTGGGGAGTCCCCTGCAGGGCCCAGCCCTCCTTCTGCGGCATCCCTAGCTTATATATGGAATTTTCAGACAGGGCTGCTGCAGAGCCACCCCTGCCTGTCACTCACTGCGGGCCACCCTGCCACCCTTTCCTCACACCCTCGACCTCCATAGAAAGAGGGAGAAAAATGGCATTTCTAGAGCATTTTACATTTTGCCAAGTCTCCCATTTGCTCCTCACAACCTTCCTGGGAGGGAGGGAAGGAAGAAAGAAGATGTTATTCATTTCATTTCACAGATAGAAACCTGAGGCAGGCAGAGGTGAAGCCCCTTGGTTAGGGTTACTCAGCTCTTAAGTGCCTGAGGCTGGATTTGAACTCAGGTCTTCCTGACTCCAGGCTGGGAGCTGTGTGTGCTATGGTGCCACCTAGCTGCCGATAGTGGGTGGTGTACAAGGGTGGTGAAAACCCACTCCTGCAGTTTGTTAGTTTCTGTGTGGAGCGGGGACACCCTGATTGATCGCCAGGGTGTTGACCAGTCAAATGTTATTTTTTGTGACTTTCCTCGGAATACGCCACCTTTGCACCCTCTCTTCCCATGGTCTGAGAAGGTGCCCTGAGACTTTCTTCAGGAGGAAGACTTGGTTTCCAGATTGGGGGATAATGACCGATATTAAATGAACTGTTTGGTTGACGATTCATTCCTTCATCGTTAAGTTGATGAACAGTAAATACAGTGAGTGCTGGCGGCTGATGCTTAGATGCATGATGGAGCCTTCCCTCTGAAACCTTAACCCAGGAAGCCTGAGAACGGACTGCAATCTGAGGGGCATGGGGTCGGCGGGTCAAATACAGGAGTCAGTGCAAAGTTAGTGCCAGGCCCAGACACGGAGACAGACGGGGTATTAAGGCATCTCTGGAAAAGGGCCAGGAGTGGGAAGGAAGAAGGATCCTGAGGTATCGGAGCGAGGCTGGGGTCCACATGCCCTCTTAGACAGTGAATACCTCCTCCCATCCCGGGAGCCTTTGGTGCCCCTGGACCAGCAGGAAATGGACAGGCAGCTCAAGTCCTCGATGCTGGAGTAGAGCTTGCCAACCTTTTCTAGTATTATCAGTCTGGGGGATAGGGGAGATTTTTCTTCCAGTTATTCCGTGGTCCTCTGGCCATGCATTAGAACTGCCTTGAGAAGGTCACCCGGTCTTCTGTACTTTGTCTCCTACCCTGGGAGTCAGACCCCACCCCCCCTTCTGTTCTCACCCAGAAGTGCTGTGCTCTCGAGCCCACCCTCTACCCTTTCCTGAGGGCTTTGGTCTCAGCTTTGAAGTGGCCATCCCAGCCCAAGCTCAGAGTCTCTGGCTGCATGAAGATATGCTCTACAGAATGGTTGATTCTTAGTTTTGGCAAAGACTTCCAAGACACGGGGCAGTTGTTTGGAAAACTTGGCAGCCTTGGCTAAGGCCGTCTGAGATGGCGGCCTGGGCATGAATGTGGGGCTCGGTGGGACCTCATGTGTTCATAGCTTTCTTTCACCGCGGCAGACAGAGCTGCCATGGTGCCCACATGGCTGGCCCACCCTCCCTACCTGTGTGCCTGTGGCATCTGGCACAGATCCCTGTAGCGGCCGGGGCCAATGGACCTGAGGAGTTTAAGCCTCCAGGATAAGTCCCGTCCTGATGCCCATCTTGTATTTCCAGTTGCCATCGCTGCCGGAAGGAAACTTGCCCACAGACTTTTTGAATGCAAGCTGGACTCCAAGCTGGACTATGAAAACATTCCATCTGTTGTCTTCAGCCACCCACCCATTGGAACAGTGGGTCTCACGGAAGGTAGGAGCCGGGGGTGCCATTGCGTGGGCCTGCCTCCTCCCCTTGTCTCCCAGGGTGTGAGGAGTGGTGTTCTGGCTGACCTGCAGCTTCACTTCCTCCTCCCCTCTGCCCTTGGGCCTCTTGGGGAGCGCAGGACAGAGCGTCTTGATGGGAAGCTGTTGTTAATGTGCCTTTCAGATGAAGCCATTTCTAAATATGGAAAAGAAAATGTGAAGATCTACGTGACTGCCTTTACCCCTATGTACCACGCGGTCACTAGAAGGAAAACCAAATGTGTGATGAAGATGGTGTGTGCCTTGCAGGAACAGAAGGTAGAGGAGCAGCCTCTCCGGTGGGAACGTGGTGGGGAGGGGAGGCTCCATAAGGAAGAGGCCGGGGCCAGTGGCCAGGGAGCCCTTTGGGCACCTCATTTTGTGCTCTGGAATTCTGTTTTTAGTTTCATCTGCCCTCAGACCGTTACTTGCACTGAGTAAAATAATGGTGCGCACTTGTAGAACACTTCAGGTTTGTAAAGTGCCGAGCAGGTATTACCTCATATCTAGAGGTCAGACCGTGACATTTCTGTCCTTGCATTTTTTCTAGTTCTTAAACGTTCATATTCTCTTTTGTCCTCTGTCTTCTGGGGGATAAAGAAAACCTTTGTGCCAAACAAATTCTCATATTGGTCGTGTCCAAAATGTGTATCTCGTTTGGCTCCTTTCCTGGGGGGTGTGGTTGGACGTCTGGAGGAGGGGGTGCTCACTCCTATGGGGCATGTGGGCAGGGCCAGCTCAGGGACTCAGGACAAATGAGCTAGGGAGGGAGGCCCTGCTGACCAGAAACTCCCCTGATGATCCTTGCAGAGCTTTCTCTGCCCATCTCAGGGTGCCCGCGGGCCAGCCAGGCATGGTGGGAGCTTGCCCTCCAAGGGGCTGTGGCAGAGGGCCCTGCTCTGCAGGGTCAGAAAACCTGCTCCGCCCTTGTTATGAGGTGAAGGCGAGTCACTTGCCTGGAGAGACAGATCTCTGAGGGGCCTGCGCATTTTGTGGGGAGGTTCTCTTGTACGACTAGACTTTCCTCCTGTCTTGTGAGCTGACATTCTGCCACCACAGAATGTCACAGTGGAAAGACACTTCTCAGCTGTCCTGCCCCTGAACAGGAACCTCCTCCCCAAATGGGGCCACCCCGCCTGTGCTTGAGGTCCTCAGGGATCTTCCCCTTGGAGCAGTCATGGGCTGGATCCTTCATCTCCCCCCTTGTTTACCTCCTGAGCCTCAGTTCCACCATCATTTGAATAAAGGACTTTGTAAGTCTTAAAGGCTCAAAGAAATCCCAGTTGTTAGCCCAGTCGTTAGGATAAGAGGATGAAAAGAGCCTTCCTGGAGGTCTTGCGGAAGGGGCCTAGGAACCAAAGCTTTTCCTAATCTCTGGACCATTTCTGAGGCATGGTAAGGTGGAACAGGAGCCCTTCCTGATGAGCAGTGTAGACTCCCTGGTGGGAGGTGCCGGTCAAGGTGTGATGATGTCTGCCTTCTGCAGGTGGTGGGGATCCACATGCAAGGGATCGGGTGTGACGAGATGCTGCAGGGCTTTGCCGTGGCCGTGAAGATGGGGGCCAGAAAAGCCGACTTTGACAACACCGTGGCCATCCACCCAACCTCTTCCGAAGAGCTGGTGACTCTGCGCTGAAGGAGCAGGCCACTTTCCTTCTTCCTGTTTGAGCTCCCTTATGGTCACAAAGATTTTCAATAAAGAGTAGACGTGATTTCTGTAACTGGACGTGCCTTCTAGTTCTCTGGTCCCTTCTCACCCACTGTCCCAGTCTTGTAGGGTTACCTCCTGAGGCGATGAGGACAGTGAGTGGTTAGTCATGGGAACCCAGTGACCCACCCAGAGTCCTTCTTTTTCCATTCACTTATGGGTCTTACTTCGGTCATGTGAGAAAACTTTATTTGGTTGTGGGAATTCAGAGAAAACCTCATTGCATTATCTGAACCTAGCCCTTCCTGGCTGGGAAGCTGGGCCACCTTGGCCTGCTAGGGACCTGGGCAGTGAGGTGGCGATTCCAGCGAAATCCAGCCCCAGACACTGGCTGGGTGACCCTGGGCAGGTCACTTAACCCTGTCAGCCTTGATTTCCTCATTTGTAGAAATGGGCCGGAGAAGGAAACGGCAAACAACGCTGGTGTCTTTGCCGAGAAAGCCCCCGATGGGGCACAAAGAGTTAGCTGGGGCTGGAGGGACCCAGGACAAATGAGCTAGGGAGGGAGGCCCTGTTGACCAGAAACTCCCCTGACGATCCTTGCAGAGCTTTCTCTGCCCATCTCAGGGTGCCTGCGGGCCAGCCAGGCATGGTGGGAGCTTGCCCTCCAAGGGGCTGTGGCAGAGGGCCCTGCTCTGCTCTTGTTGCTGAACTTTAGGGAGGAGCCTTTGAAGAATTCAGCCGGGCTGTGTGGTGTTCCAGGAGGGCATGTTGTGTGTTTGTGCGTGTTTAAGTGTGGTTGTGACCAGCCCGCTCACGGGCAGCGTCAGGGAAGCTGCCTGACTGCCAGGCCTCCACGTCCTAGATGGAGGAGGCAGGGCAAGAACGGTGAGGCAAGAGGAGAGAGGGCATCCCAGGCAGGAGGGCCTGTGTGTAGCTGGTACAAAGGTGTGGAGGTTGGAGATGGCACCATGGGGAGGAGAGGTGGAAAGGGAGGGAGGGCAGGCCATTCATTAAATAGACACTTATTAAGCGCCGCCTGTGTGCCAGGCCCTGCCTGCGCCCTGTGTCCGGGGGCGCCCTCCTCTGGGCGGGGCCTCCTTCCTCTGGGCGGGGCCTCCTTCCTCTGGGCGGGGCCTGGGAGGAGTCTAGTCCACTCCTTCTCCCAGAGGCCTCTGCGGCATCCCCCGCGCCCGTCGCTACGGCAACGAGCAAGGACGCACCTCCCCCTTTCTCCGCTCCGCCGCCGGGGTTCCCAGGGCGCGCGGTGACGTCATGACGCCGGCACGTCGGCGGCGGCGCAGGCGCAGCGGCCGCCCGCCTCTTCTCCAGACTCCGGAGTAGGAAGCGGCTTCGGAGTCCCGGGTTTGGGTCGCTGCTTCCGCCGTCCGAACCGAGACCCCGAGGCGGAGGTCCCCAGCGGATGGCCGAGCAGGCGGGCGAGCGCAGGCGCTGACGGACGCGAAGGGCCGGACCGGCCCAGGGCGGAGTGAAGCGGCGCCGCCGGCCGCAGCCAGACGGCTCCCGCCCCTCCCCCTCCCCCAGCGCAGGTGGGTGCGCGCCCCTCCCCTGGCCGGCCCTCAGCGCGCGTGCGCCCTGCCCGGCCGGCTCAGGGCGCATGCGCGCTCCCCTGGCCGGCCCAGTGCGCGTGCGTGTGGCCCCCACGTGGAGCCCGGCCCCCCAGTCACCGTCCCCTCCCCGGGCCGGGAGAAAGTGGGTGGCCAAGCCCCTGGTGTCGAGCCGGACCCCGCCCTTAGGGCCCCGGCGTCCTGGGCGTGCCAGTGAGAGGAGGGGGGGAGGGAGGAGCCTTTATGCAGCGGGAGCTGTGTGCGGCGCCGTGGGGGACATTGCGGGAGGAAGTGCCCGGAGGGGGGAGATGCGGAGTGGGGCGAGAGGCCGTGGGAGCCTCGGGGCCGGGGGGTGGGGGTGGGGGGGTAGTGTCTGACGTGCCTGCGCTCCCCAGCCCCCTGGCTCGGGCTTGTGTACGAGGCGGTGCCAGGCTGGGCACGGAGGGTGGTGCCAAGCTGGCCACGGAGGGGGGCGCTTGGGGCCAGGGTCTTCACGATGAAAACCGCCCCCGTTTTACGGGTTTTGCCCACAGCGCCAGCTCGTGGCCGCGCCCGGGGAGGTGCTCGTGGGGGTCTGCGAGGCAGGCAGAGGTCGGGGGGCCGGTCTAGGGTCCAGCCGCTCCGAAGCGTCTGGGGCAGCGTTCCAGCCCAGGTGCTCCTGACCCCAGACCTCTGGCCTTGGACCCCCTCCCCCCAGGAGAGCGAGGAACCAGCTTCAGGGGCTGTCTAGGGGCGCCCCCTGGTCAGCAGCACCCCAGCACCCCAGGAAGCCTGTGCACCGCGGCTGGTGGCTGTCTGGGGGTGCCCCCCTGGTCAGCAGCACCCCAGCACCCCAGGAAGCCTGTGCACCCCGGCTGGTGGCTGTCTGCGGGCGCCCCCCTGGTCAGCAGCACCCCAGCACCCCAGGAAGCCTGTGCACCCCGTCTGGTGGCTGTCTGCGGGTGCCCCCCTGGTCAGCAGCACCCCAGGAAGCCTGTGCACCCCGTCTGGTGGCTGTCTGGGGGCGCCCCCCTGGTCAGCAGCACCCCAGGAAGCCTGTGCACCCCGTCTGGTGGCTGTCTGGGGGCGCCCCCCTGGTCAGCAGCACCCCAGGAAGCCTGTGCACCCCGTCTGGTGGCTGTCTGGGGGCGCCCCCCTGGTCAGCAGCACCCCAGGAAGCCTGTGCACTCCGGCTGGTGCCTGTCTGCGGGGCCAGCAGTGATCTGGGCCCCTGAGGAGGAAGGGCCTCCGGCCCAGCCCTGGGTGCTGGTAACAGGAGCCACTGAGTCAGGGCTTTCCTGTGTCTGAGGCGCCTGTGTTGGCGTCCCTGTTAGCTAGCACAGTGCTGGGCGTAGAGACCTGGGCTCCTGGCCTTCTTGTCCCTCCCTCTCTCATCTCCTCCCCTTCTCTCTCTGCCATGTTGAATGTTTCTGATTTCAGCCACATTTTGCAGTTCCTTGAAATGGTTTGGATTTGTTCGGCTCTTATTATGCGCGTACACGTTGGGCTACTATGTTTTTATCTAAGTTGTCCATAAAGTTATGGAATAAGACAGAGCCAGCTAGTCTCAGAGCCGCCCCCTTCGCTTGGCAGATGTAAAACATAATGTGAACGGTCTGTCGTTGGCCTGAAATTCTCTTTAGTTGTGTCCTGTCTGCTTGAGAATCTTCTCGGCTCCTTTTATGTCATGATTCCTTTTGTTTTTACAGCATTATGGATCCAAGCTTATTAAAAGAACGGGAGCTTTTCAAAAAACGAGCCCTCTCCAACCCCTCGGTAGAGAAGCGTCCGGCACTTTCTGAGTCGTCTTCATCATCCAAGAAGAAGAAGGCCAAGGTCGAGCAGGGGGGATCCTCGGGCTCCAAACAAAATTCAGGTTAGTAAAAGCGACTGCTTTGGGGCCTGCCAGAGTGTGTGGGGACCAGCCATTTCCAGGTGTGCCCTTAGGCCAGGCTCTGTGACTTCTCAGAACAAAGCAGAGATGGCGCCCTGGATGCTGCCAGTGCCCTTCAGACTCAGGCCGTGGGTTTAGGGGCATGGATGGCTTTTGTCGAAGGGGGTCTTGGTCCAGGTTGTTACCACACCCTCTGGGACTCCCCATGGGCTTCCTGTTGGCCGTGTTGGCTTCCTATGTAAGAGCCTTGGAGGACTGGTGTTTGTCCTGAGAGCCGGGGCGGGGGAGGGAGGCCAAGCTTGGTCATTACCCTCGGAACCTCTGTGTTGTTGGGCTTGGCTGTGTGTGGTTTTCTGGTTCCTGGGCCGCTCCCTCTGCATCAGTTCATAGAAATGTTTCAAAACTTCCTGCAGTGACTTCAGCACTGTCATTTCTTAACGTGAGGTGCCGCACCATCCCACTCACGACCCCATTTTGAGCAGCTGCTTCCCTGTCTGTGCGGGTCTTCTTGGCCCCCCCCAAGCATGCTGCTGTGAATGGGGGCGTCCATGGGCCTCCTGGGGGCAGACCCTCATTCTCAGGTTGCAGACTTGCACATGGGAGCATCTTCTTACCTTTTAGGATCCTCTGAAGACTGGCTGACTTGTGATTTCCTGAGCTAATTGAAGCAGCACTGATTAATTTTTGAAAAAGCAGATCATCGTTTCTCCTTTAACTTGGAGAACCCTGGCCCACGCTGACGGGCAGGGCAAGGAAGAGGGTTCTTTGGGTCTGGGGAGTCGGTGGGTCAGTTACTTTGTCGGTAAGCTGAGAGAACAGTTTACAAGTGTCTGGCCGAGCACCCCATTTAAAAGTGGTTTTTATTAGACTTAGCGGCGTGTAAGGAACAGCAGTAAGGGAGGCCAGTCTGCGAACCCATGACCTGCCGTCCCCTGGGGGCTCATCCGCCCCTTCCGTGCTGCCCTTGGCTGTGCTTTTCTGCCCTTTGGTTTCTCACCTTTCATTGTTCCTTGTCCGTTTCTCCGCCATCTTTGGGCATGGTGGAAGCTTGTCTTGTTGTTTCACTGAGGCCTTGCCGCACCTGCTCCAACATTTATTATGTCAGAGGTCAAAGTGGTGTCTGTCAAGTAAGGGGCGAAGATGCTGGTTTCGTTGAGAAAGAACCAATGTTCCGGGTTCTAAACTTATTTTTTGTGTTTGTTAAATTTTTTTCTCTGTGTTATTCTATGTTGGCATCAAAAGTACATCAGGAATTAAGTTTTCTATTTGCCTTTCTTCCTCAAAAGGAACACCAAGAGAAAAGGATATCTCTAATCAGTCAGTAAGCATTGATTAAGTACCTACTGTGTTCTGGGCCCTGGGCTTTTAGAGAAAAAGTCACTCAATCCCTGTTCTCAAGGAATTCACATTATATAGCAGGAGTGGGGGGAGGGGAACATGTGCACGGACACATAGCTAGAAAATAAAGAGGAGGTCATCTGGTGGGCTTGGGGAATCTAGAAAGACCTCGGTGGGATGGAGCTTCTAAGTGGAGCTTTGAAGGCTGTCAGAGATGCTGAGACCATCCTGAGCATGGGACGCAGCCTGTACAAAAGGTGTGGAGACATGTGAGGAGCAGGCAGAAGGGGGTTTGACTTGGTATGTTGTGGGGAGTTGTGGATAATAAATCTGAAAGAGGAGGGTGGAACCAGCATTTCAGATGCTGGGCAGCCACTAGGGGCCCCGATTGATTCTTTCCGGAGATCCTAAGTTTAGCGGCTAACGGTGATTGGAGAGGGAAGAGCCTGGAAACAGAGGTGTCAATGGAGAGGCGCCTGGAGGGGTCCTGGGGAGCTGGAACAAGGACCTGAACTTGGGCATTGCCTTGAGAGTGGAAAGAGAGAGAGGGTTTGAGGGACTTGACAAGCTCTCCTCTGGGGGGAACTGTAAGAGTGCAGCATCCCGTTGTTCTGGAAACCACCCCCCTCCCCCAGAGATCTCTGTTCCCTTGGTCCTCCCTGCTCTGGGCATCTAGCTCCTGACTCCTGCCCTCCCTTGTCCCCGCTTCCCTGGCCCAGCTCAAATCCTACCTGGTGCAAGAAGCCGTTCCCCATCCTGCTCAGCGCAGTGCCGCCCTTCAGTGATTGGCTACAGGGATCCTGCATTTCCCTTGTTTGCGTGTGGTTGTCTGCTGGTGCCTCCCCCATGAGCCCTCTGGGCACTTCTGGAGTTTGGCACACAGAGCTGCCTGATATGACTGCTTGATTTGCAAGCGATTCTTGATTTATCCCATCTTGTTGTTATAAAGCAAGACTGCTTAATCTCATTTCTTTACAGACTCCTTCGGCCCCAGCCTAGTGAACCCTCTGGAGCCCTCTTCAGTTGGGTTTTTAAATGCATAAAGTAGAACACACGGTACTACAGAGGAGGCCAGTTATCGTGAAGTGGAGTTAGTGCAGTATTTTAAAAGGAAGTTCACGGACCTCAGCTTTCATTACATTGACTATTCAAGGGAAAATTTGTGATCACGGCTGACGTTGACGTAGCGTTTTTAAATTGGCCAAAGTCCCATTTTCATATTTGAGCCTCTCAGCAGTCCTGTGACATGACTGGTGTAAGCATTAATATCCCCGTTTACAGATGAGGAAAAGGGTTAAGGGACTTGCCCAAGGTCACATAGCTAGTGAGAGTTAGGGTAGGATTTGACCTCTGTTCTGACTGCCTTGATGTCCAGGCATTCATCCTCTACACAAGCTGCCTCTCCATAATGAAAGAACAGCCTTTAGGGTTAGGAAGCTGCCTGACTTGGCGTATAATTCTGACCTTGTCGTGCAGCTTTCTGTGTGATAGCTCTGAACGACGTCCTTGCTGATGTCTCAGCCTGCTGGGATTTCTGGGGTCTGTAACAGACAGTGGGCTCACCCAGCTGAGCAGCAGGTGCTGTTATGCCCTAGTTATCCTTCTGTGACTCAAGGGCTGCCCTAGCTGGCTTTGAAAGAACGCTGAACTTGGAGACAAGCGCCTTGGCTTTGCCATGCCCTTAGCTGGGCGGCTGTCCCTGGGCCAGTCCCCTGATCTGCCCACATCTCCCTCTCCTCTCCTGTACTCCTGTAAGGGGAGTACAGAGTGTGGAATCCTTTCCTCCCAGGGCCCATGACAGGAAAGTGCTGTGGATACCATAAGGTCCTCTAGAAATGGGCACTGTCAAATGCTTGCTATGTGCTCGGCACTGTGCCAAACACTGGGGAAGCAAAAAAAGGCAAAAGACAACCCCTGTCCTCCAGGGCCTTCCAGTGTAACAGCAAACAGACCTGTACAAAGCAAGCCATCCCAGGAAGCATAGGAGATCATCACTAGAGTTAGAAGTAGAATTGTTGGGTCTGAAAAGGCCATGTGGGCCATGGGAAAGCCTGCGCTCAGAATCTGCAGGCTGCTTCTAGGCTGGTTTTGCCCGAATCTCCTTCTCTTCCTCTTCTTTCCTCCTCTTAAATGAGGGCATTAATTTGTCTTCTCATGAGGTTACCTGTGTCAGCAGTCTCCCTCTCCCGGGTCTTCTCATCCCTTCCCAAGACTGTACACGGTGCTCTCTGGCTCCCATTCCATCGTGGGATTGAGAGCTGGAAGAGGCTGCCAAGGCTTCGTTTTACAGATGTCCCCATGGCAGAGTCAGTGAGAAGCCAGGTTCTTCATCTTCAGCCCCAGGGCTCTGTGTGCTGGGCTTAGCCAACCCCATGGTCATTCTCCGTTGGTCATTCATACAAACTTGGGAAATATGATGGGTTTTGTGATGTTTGGCTATTGTGGAATGCAGGCTGCTGTGCTGGTGAGCACTCAGAAGCCTCGAATGGTCATCTGCATCCTTGGTACTTGAATTCCATGGGACTTAGAAGCCCTAGTTCAGGTACCATTGGTGACATGAAGCCCTTCCTGGTCCCCCCAGAGTTAGGGCTGTCTGCTCCTGCTTTGTCCTCCCCTCAGATCTGCTTTGTCTACACCCACCTGTGGGTATGTGGATACTCGCTGGACATCATCAGCCCTTTTGGGGCAGGGAACGTTTCTACTCTGCACCCCTGTACCTAGCATAGGGCCCTGGGTAGGTGCCTAAAAATCTGTCAGATGGAGACAACGATTTCATCAGTAAGCATTTATTAAGCTCCTTCTGTATGCTGGCACTGTACCCTTCACTAGGGATATGACTGCAGAGAGTGCAGGAGTCTTCAAGATCTTTGGAGTTGGTCTGTGAGGACACCTGGAAGGGGGTGCCCAGCTGTGTGTGCGTGTGCACACGTGCATATCTACTTACAAGATGCCAGTTGGAGCCCAGGGTGGGGTATGACAACCCATTTGACTCCGAGGCTGAACCAAAACACCATTATGGAAATATTCTTTCTGATTCATTTGAGAAACTCTTTAGGTATTTCGGAGTCAGAAAAGATTTGAAATCATGAGTTTTCAGTTCCTACTTTAAAATGGTGGCCATTTCCAAGATTATTTTCAGAGAAATAGCAAGTGTTAATCCTGAAGATAGCCGTGGGAAGTCTTCTCAACCAGTCAATCAGTAAACATTTTTAAAACGCCTATTAAGGCTCTATGTAAGTCCCTCTTTGTGGAACTTGAGGCAGGTGTGACTGCTTCTACTTGGCAGGGCCTGTCTATTAGGCCCTGGGGCTGGGCACTGGGTGGGGGGGCAGGGGAGGACCTGGGCAGAGGTCGGCCTGCTTGGACATGCAGAGGCTTTTGACAGTCATCGTCCTTTGGTTCAGGCTCGCTCCAGTGGTCCTGAGGGGAGGGGTCCGCTCCTCCTGGGACTGCCAGACCCAAGAGATGGGCGGCCACAGGAAAGATCCAGCCTCACCTTAGAGTGAAGCCCTGGCGTTTATAGAACGTTTCCAGGCTGGCTGAGGACTTTACCAAGAGGATCTCATTTGATCCTTTGAGCCGTCTCTCTTAGGAGGGAGGGCTGTTATGAGCCTTGGTTTACCAGTAACAAGGCAGATGAAATTCACCCAGCCGGTATGTGTCTGGTGCTGATCTGAGCTCTGCATCTTCCTGACTGACCCCTGGGCTGCTTTTGCTTGATGTGGTTTTGGAATATCAGAACTTTAGAACACAACAGAGACACCTTGGTTGGGCTTGCTTTTACTCACTCCTCTTTTATGGATTTGAAGGGGGTAGTTGGAATTCTTTTTTTTAATTGCATCAAAAACCAGCTGAATCTGTAATCCTTTCCCCTTGTTTGTAGAAGGGTGTTACCTCAGTTCCATTTTTCCAGGGTGGAAGTAGAATGAATGCGTCCCAACTCGTGCCAGTGATTGTTTTGGGCGACTCTTTCCTTAGAAGCTTGTCGGCAGGTTGCCCCCTGATTAAGCCATTTGCTGCCTGTTTGGGTGGTCTGAAGACTTCAGGCCTGAGGCAGGGAGCCCAAAGCACCCCTGGGACGCTTTTTATGAGCCTACGCCCTGCTCTGTTTAGCATTATTCTGTCATAGAGTTCTTAGTACCAGCCACCATCAGTTGAGTTGTGTCTCTGAATACTTCACCCTGATGGCCAGAAGTCCTTGTGCTCCCAGGCCTCTGTGTTGTCGTTTGGACTGTGCTCTGTATATGCATGTATAACCACTCTTTGCCTCAGGGATGTCACTGCTAGGCCCATGCCCCAGAGAGATCAGAGACAGGGGAACTGGAGTTTTATGCCCAAAAATATTTCTAGCAGCAGTTTTTGTTGTAGCAGAGGACTGGAAACCAAGAAGGCATCCCTCAGTCTGGGGGTGGCTGAGCAAATGAGGGTCTATAAGTATATAATGGAATATAATTGTGCTGTAAGAATGATGAAAGGGAAAGATTCAGAGAAAGCGGGGAAGACTTGCATGAACTGATGCCAAGGGACGTGAGCAGAACCAGGGCGATATATTCTGTGACTACAGGAATGGTAATGAAAGTCATCTTTGAAAGACTTACAGCTGCCGATCATCACAGTCCCAGAGGACAGACGCCAAACCTTCTTCTCCTCCAGAGAGAGAATGCAGAACAAGGTAGATGTTTTCAGGCACGGTCAGCCTGTGAGTCTTAGCTAAGGTCTTAGCATGTGGGTTCCAAGGGAGGGCTTTTAGTTTCTTAAGAGGGAGAATCATAGGGGGAAAGAAAGGGATATAATGTTAGTGGTACCTCAAAAGTGTTAACAAAACGTTTAGAGAAGACTCAGAAGGAAACAGAAAAGTTTAGAGATGGAGACACACTGGACAGCTTTGCAGTCACTGTGGTAAATGAACAGGCAACACCCTCCCCCAAGCTGTCGATGACCATTCAGGGTTGCAGACACAGTCCTCTCTTTCTGCTCTTTGGTGCACGTGCAAATCTTCATGTTTTTCAGGTTCATAGTGACAGAAATGGAC
This sequence comes from Notamacropus eugenii, assembly GCF_028372415.1. Classification (NCBI taxonomy): domain Eukaryota; kingdom Metazoa; phylum Chordata; class Mammalia; order Diprotodontia; family Macropodidae; genus Notamacropus; species Notamacropus eugenii. The sequence goes on from NC_092878.1 coordinate 167,326,845, forward strand.
TGGACATGGGCATTGGGGTTTTCTCTCTGTTTTACCTTTGTTTGGCTGTTGTTGCTTGAGAAGACTCCTGGAAAACTGGCCAAACATTCATATAGAAATTCAGTTTACACTGTCTTCTTTTCCCACATCCACAATAAGCTCCAAGTGACTAGGTTACCTCATAAAAGCAAAGATCCGTGGAGAAGGAAAGGACATGTTTCATACCCATGGCCAACCGAGGGAGAGAATTGACACACACATGGAAACTCAAGGACTCTGCTCAGCTAGATAGCTGGTCAGAGCACATGATCATGGAAGAATGCCCCCTAATCCAACAGTGAGGTAAATATACAGGAAAACGTCTGAAGTTTCATTCCAAACCTGGGACACAAATGGAAGCAGTTCTCATTGAAAGGCATGTGGGAAGACTGGCATTTGAGTGCTTGATCAGGGAAGCTGAGGATTGGCCTGAGTGTTTGCTCCATCAGTTTGGAATTAAGTGAGCAAAGTAGCTGAGCTTGTCAGGCTTCTGACCAGGACAGCCAACTGTGGGGGATATACCTCAAAGACAGAACTATCCCTGGCTCTGATATTGCCACAAAGAATCGGAAACAAAACGGGGGCCCATTAGCTGGGAAGTGTTGGCTTAGGTTGCAGTGTGTTGGTATAATAGAACATTACTTTGTTATAAGAGGTGAATTTGAGAAATGCCGGACGACTAGTTGGAAGAAGATGCAATGTGGTTATAGTAATGTAAATGAAAAGAAATGGTAGGAAGGAGGAAGTTAAGCACCTCCTGTGTGCCAGGGCCTGTGCTACTAAGCTCTCGGGATACACCAGAAGCAGGCTAGGCATTCCTTCATTTCAAGGAGCTCACATTCTCATGGTAGGAGACAGCATTGTAATGGGAACTGGGAAAGCACTGGAGAAAACTTTGCACATGGCCAGAGAAGTCTGGGAACCAAGCAAAGAGAAGGTCAAAGCTGGCCCATCAAAGCCTTGTGCTGTCTTGGATGGAGAAGCTTCCCCTTAGAGCGCTGGCGTGAGATGCTGTGACTCACCCAGGTCATACAGGGCCCTCCCTCATGGGTCCCAGGGGGCTGGCTCCCAGTTTGTGGACTGTCCTCTGTACTTTGTCTAGCTGCCTCTTAAGAAGCAGTAAAAACCCAGCTTGCCAAGTGGCAAGTAGACTCGCCTCCAAGATGAGGCAGTGGCATGCAATGCTCTGAAGGCTCTTTCCACTTTAATCTCTGGTTAAGCTCTGGTGAAAGCTTCAGCTGCCCCCAACAAGGGCAGGGTTGGAGACTGAGGCAGGACAGTGGTCCAGTGAGGCCTGAGGGCAGGCAGGGTATGCCTCTGGCCACGGCTCCTGTGTGCTAGACCTAGCTGGCTGTATCACAGTGGGATGAAGCGAAATGGCTCCTTGTGTCCCTCCTGGAAAGTAAGAGCAAAATTGTGCAAAGCAAAGGGCAGGAAGACCTCTGGACCCAGCAACTGGTTTCTTCAAGATCCCAGGCTTACTGTAAGTTTTCATTAAAATCCAGCACTAACTTTCAGACTCCACAAAGTCTGCTCATGTTTGGTCTTTGACCTCTGCGCTGAGCTAACAATGCCCCCTTAAGTAAGCAGGTGAGCTGGCCTTGCTAATGTGACTGGATGCTGGAGGCTGGGAGAACCGTCTCGTTTCTAGCTTACACCTTAAATGAATTTGCAGTGGTATGTGTCTTCAGGTGTCGAGGAGGATTCAGGCTAAGGCTGGCAGCAGTCTGGCATCCCATTCAAGGGAGTAGAGTAGGGGAGGTTCCTAAAGATTTTAGCCCGATGATGTGATTTCCCCCAACCCCCAAAACAAAGATAAAGGTGTTAGTGCAGGTTGAGCGGGATGCAAGCTGTGGTTCTCACTGGGAGCGAAAGTGTTTCACATTGCTGCCTTTAGCCAGCTCGGATGTACGGCTTCTCAGAATAGCTCTCTGTTACTAAAGTGTTCTATAAACATTGACTTATTAAGCTTCACCGCACTCCTCTGAGGGTTACATTGTTTAATAGCATTGCTTCTTATCCTTTAAAAGAAATAGAAGGGTAGGAAAAACCACCCTGGGAAAGCCCGATCAGATGGGCAGCACAGAGAGCTTAGACTGTCATCCTGGGAGGGGCGTGGCTTTGTGCAAGACTTTGACATCTGGAACTGAGATTTGTTTTTCTTTTCTCTACCATGGTGGTATTTGTTAGTGTGGAATTGTCACCCAGTCCTGTACACCAAAGGTGTCAGACTACAGGCGGCTGCCAGCCAGATTGAAATGTAATTGGGAAGTGCTTAACACGGTAAATGAAAATATAATACAACATAGATAATACTAATTTGTGATTTTCTCAGTCAAGTTGAGGTCTCCGCACAGTTTGACACCACTGCTATCCACATTCTCCATTTTTCTAGACCTCAAGCTTTACTCTCCAAGAATTCAAGGGTCCTCACACGTCCTGTTTTGTTGTGTGAGAGCTAGGTGTGTGAACTGTAGGTTCTCTGAGTGTTGAAGAAGAACTGAGCCTGAATAGGAAAGCTATTTTAATGATCAAATCAGAAGACACAAAGATGTTGCCACCAAATGGAAAGGTAGCTTGGAGGCTGGGAGGCTGGTGTTTGTCTCCAGAGCCCCTGTCCATCTCCAGACAATCTTTGCCTAATCTTTCTGTTCTGGACTGGCCTCTGGCCAGGGCCCTGGTCATTTAGGTCGCGATAGGAACCAGGTGAAACCTTTGGAGATCAGTCAGCAGCTGACAGAAGGAGATCTGCTCAGCCTTCACAGGAAAAGGCTTTGCCACAAGGAAAGGCACTGAGCAGCCCTCAAGCATTCAGCTTGAGCTGCCCACACCCTCCTGGAGGCCCCCCCCCCCCCCCCATAGCTGCTTTGAGCCAGCCAGCCAGGTCTCGAAGATGATTTTGGCAGCCTTTGTGGATAAAATGGGGGCCCTGGAGTCAGGAGGACTCTGCACTTTCTAGCAGTGTGACCCTGGGTGAGTCACTTCAGTTTCCTCATCTGTAAAATGAGCTGGAGAAGGAAATGACAAACTGCTGTAGTATCTCTGCCAAGAAAATCCCAAGTGGGGTCACGAAGAGTCAGACATGACACACCTAGCCCAGCTTTAATGGCTTTTCATGGGCTACCAGCCTTCCCTTTTGGAGGGGATGGAGAGGGAAGGGAACAGGGTTGTTCTCCTTAGGAAGGTGGGCTTTCCATTTCTCTCCAGTGGATTTCTGTCTTAAAGAAATATCATTTGAAGAATGCTGCTAGCCTTACTCTGCTAGGAAGTAAGTCATGACCTGAATTCACAGGTTCTCAGACTTGGCCAGCTCAGGGCACAAAAGAACCATGGAGGTTATTCAGTTGTGAAACCTTCCAGGGTAAGACCCTATGCCTGGTGGGAGGTCAGGGGGAATGTCTTGATTTTTTTGGTTTTATTTTGGCCTGAGGTTTCTTGGGGTCAGGGCTCTGTGTTGTGGTTTGGGGGCCTAGCTAGACCACCTGGATAAAATAAAGACTGTGCAGATTCTTTTGTTTCCTGGCTGGAGCAGGCCATGGAGGTGGTGCAGATAATTGACACCGAGGGCTTGGTAAATACCTTGAAGATTCAGTGCCTGGAGATAACAGTAGAGGATGCATCCAGAAGCTTTCTGGGCTGCCAGATGGGCTTGCTTTCTGTTCTCCCGTCTCCTGTCCCTCTTCTTGGTTCTGGGCCTTTTCATGGGCTGTCACGCATTCTCACCCTGGCCCTCTACTCTCACCTGCGGACCTTCCTGGCTTCCTTTAACAGTCATCTCTGCTCCTGCCTTTGGTAGGAGGCCTTGGGTCCCTCCTCTCCAGGATGTGTGTGGCTAGTGGTGGGTCCTCTCCACTGGACTGTGTACCCCTTCAAGGAGGGGACTATGTCTTTGCCTTTTCCAGCATCCCCAGGGCTCAGTATTGCATCAGTCCCACAGAGGTTTTCTCCATGCCCAGTTGGAGACACCTGGTTATAGTAACAGCCTGGAGGGTTGTTAGCCTTTCTTGACTTGGCCTCTTTCTCCTCACATTACTTGGTATTTCCTTTCCTGGCTAGTCTTTTTTTATGTGTGTGGACCTGTGCATGTATCCACACCAACACGTGTTGTCTCTCCTAGTAGGATGGACAGTACCTAGCACATAGTAGGGCCTTGATGAATGCTTGTTGATGTCTGACTTTCCCCATCAGAAATCCTGAATTTAATTGGTTGTGCATTTCTCAGTTGTTACCTGCTCTGTGTCTAAGACTGTGCCTTGGACCAGGTGTTTCTGAGATTATAACAACAGCAGCTCTAGACTTTACAAATCTCATTACATACATTTTCACAGTGACCCAATAAAGTAGATGCCCTTATTGCCCTTACTGTGAGGCTGAGGAAGCCAAGACTCCAAAGTCTTCAGTCTCCTGCCCAGGGTCACCCAGCTTGGGAGTGCGAGACTTGGTTTACATCAGAGATTTTCTTACCTCTGTCTGTCCCCACTGCTTGGTCCCAAGGGACTTTCCCACTGGAGCCTGTGCAGTTGTGACAGGATGCACAGTCTGCAGAGTCCTGCTGTTCTGCAGGGCAGTGCTCTCCAGGCCTGGGGTGCTCAAGGGGAAAGCAGAAGTGGGAGTGGGGTGCCACTCCCCATGGAGGAGCAGAGACCATGGGATGGAGAAGTACCCTGGCTCTGGGCTCCCTAAGACCACAGCCCTGACTGGATGAGACTGGGAACCAGGGAGGGAAAACTGACTGAGGAGGCTGAATCACTAAGGCCTTCAGCCAGCTGTGGCTGGCGCTTAGGCAGCACTAGGAGTTTAGAGATCAAGTGTAGAAGCTGCCCTTTGGTTACTGACTGTTGCACCTGCCAGGGGGTGGGCCAAGGGAACAAAGCCTGGAGAAAAGCCCTTCTCATCCGTGGGGTTAGGATTGGGATTATAGTCCAAAGGGTCTCAGAATTATCTGCCCATATATCCAGAGTCTGGAGGCTCGAGATACAGAAGTGACCAAATTGGTCAGGGCCATTCATTGTGTGCTGTGCCACCAAAGGAGGTCAACTGTGAATTCATATGGTGCCCACTGGCGGAATGCTATCTGGAACCCTGATGTGAGACCGTGTGTTGTGTGCCTGGGGGACACCTGTATATCCGGTCTGCTGTATGCAGCTCTGTCCCTGTGTGTCTAGAGGATGCAGACGATGCTTAGGTGTCAGTAATTAAATATTATGCATCCTTGTAAGTCCTTGGACTTGGCAGTGCCAGTGCCCTTTTGTCGTCTTCTCACGGCCTTTTCTGGGGGTTTACTTTGGTAAAATCATCAAGTGTTCACAGATGACCCTTAAGAATGAAGAAATGTTGTGTATTTGAAAGATAACAAGGAAAAATTAACATGGGAAGAGATTTCGGCCTGAGTGGGGCAAAGTATTGGTTTTTTATTGTCAGCATTTGCTGATTTTAGGCTTCAGTCAATTTTCTTACAGGTAAAATGAAGCACTTGGACTGCTTGGACGGTCTCTAAAGTCTTTAGCAGTTCCATAATTCACTAGCTCTCTTTCCCTTCTGCTGCAGCGGCACTTAACAAGCAAACATTTCTCTACTTACAAAGAGATAAAAGCAGGTACAGTTTTTGAATTACGATTCATTACAGTTGGAATCTGATAACTTGCAGGATGCGTTTGGGGCTTTTTAACCCTTGGGCAGATTCTTCCCCTCCTGTGATTTATGCGGCGTCATTGTGTCTTGTAATCATGTTGAATGTAGACACACTTTGAACCTTCTTCTGAATTTCTGCAGAGATGAGGCGAGGTGATACCTGCTGTATGCTAGGGATGTTAGCCATTTATTATTACTTTTTAATTTTATCTTTTTTTAATGTTGCCTTCATTTTCAAATCTGAATCTCCCCAGAGAATTTTTGTTTAAAACAAAACCCAAAAGGAGGAGAGAAGAGCTTGAGCAAAGGTAACAAAGCCATCGGCAGAGTCTGCTGGCATCCAGAGGTTCAGCACCTGTGGCCAGCCCTCCAAATGAAAGGGAAGGAAATACATTTTCTCCTTGCTTTTCTGGCTAGCCGTTCACTACTGATTGGCTCAAGGGATGTTAGTAATGTTGAACTTACTGTATCAATGCTTGCTAAAGCTTTAAAAATAATTTAGAAAGTTAGAAAATGCCAACGTTTTTATAGAAGGAGTGGGAAATCTGAGACTAGTGGGATCTCTTTCATTTTGGGTGCGGGTGAGTATGTGGGTGCTGAAGGGTCTATGGAAGGGGATAGTACTTGGTTTTATAGTCTTGTGAATTATTAGAATACGAGTTAGTATCGTATGTATCAGGATGTGAGTCATCCCATGCCCTGGTATTCTCTGGTTCTGATTTACTGCTCAGTGCAAATTGTAGAGATGCTGAATTGCAGGTGGGGCAAAGAAGCAGACACCCAGAGGTAAAGCTTTGGGCAATGTGGGTTCCTATTCTGCGCCTGCTGCAGATCTCCCTGCCTGGGTCTGACCTTGCATTTTGTGGTCCTCAGGTAACTGTCTATAAAATGGGAGTTTGGGGGAAGACCATGACAAAGCCCACGTGAAATTTTCAAGACGTATTTATCAGGATTATATCATGGATACATACAGTGAAACCCACTCAGAAAGGGACACGTTAAACTTGCACTACGACATGTTCTTACAGAAGGGTAACTGAAGATGATGGTCGAACTCTGCTAGCCCCCAGGCTCCTCGATGTGCTTGTCTGGGGTGGATGTTGTCCCGGTGGGGGCTGGGGCCTCAAGACTCCTCCCTCCCCCTCTTTTTCCCGCTTTCCCCCTCAGTGGAGCTCAGAGGCCTTGTGCCAACACGCTGTCTTGGATCTGTGTGGCGTCCTCCCCACCCTGGTGCTAAACCACTTCAGTGTCCCGCCTCCGGATGTTGTCCATCATGCTTTGCAGAGGGCTTGGCTCGCTCTCCAAGTCACTCAGGGTCTTGTCTTTGGCGCAGCAGCAGCAGTCGAGTACCTCGTAAATGAAGGCCAGGAGCATCAGAGAGACGACTGTGAATATGAACAGAAGCATGATGATGAAGCAGGCCGTGTTCCAGTTATCATGGAAAGGGTAAACCTTCTGGACTTGGAAGCCGATGTACTGGTAGGCCGCCGCTGTGGTGGTGGGCGGACTGCTGGTGCTCAGCGTCTCGTTCCATAGAGTGGCATTGAGAGCTGCTGTGTTTACTGATTCCATCACTTGTGATTGGTTCAAAGGAGTCTGTGAAGAAAGATAAAAACGATTTTAGGACTGAGATGTACAGATTTATAGATGGAGTTGGGTGTCACTGAGAATCCTTGGAAGATGTGTATGGTGCTGACACCTTACACCACACCTCTCTGCAGTGTAGGATAAGTGTTTCACTGTGTGCAATGCAGACTAACGTGGGCTATAAACTCTAATGAGCTCTGATCGGCAGTTGGAGTGATACAGATATGTGTGTGCAGATATGGCAGTCACATGCAGAATTGTTAAAGAAGAGGCCGCTGAATTAGGAGTGAACAGTGGTGAAGGAGTCACAGCATCTCAGGACATTGTGCCTTTGGAAGAAGCCTGGTGAGGATCCCTGCGCACCTTCTGCTTGGTGCTCGTTCATGCTGGTTACCTGTTTTATGTGCCTCTGAGACTCTACTGGGTCAGAGGATCTAGGTCAGGAGGACAGCAATTGAGAGGCAAAAAAGAGGAAAAAAAGAGCGGCAACAGTGGTCTTCTGCAAGGGGGACTAACACTGTGGCAGTCACTGACTATAGCCATCAGCCTCTGTGAACAGAGTTCTCCTGTAGCTGGTGTAGAGGTTAGAAAAACCTGGGGAAGCACCTTTCAAAATGGACACTCGGGTCCCCAGAGGTCTCATTTGCTTTATTGATTAAATTTCGGTTCCAGAGTACTAACTGATATCTAGTCTCAAAAAGTTAGGGATTCCCTGTTCTGTCCAGCTTCTGCCTTGGGGCCTCTGGCCTTTGTCTCCTCAGGCCTTTGGCAGAGGCAATAAGGAGACCCACCTGAGGTTGTGGACACCCACGGCCTAGACCCACAGTCTCCAGGATAGCTTCAGAATTTCACTCGCCCGACACACAAAGGCAGAACAGTTAGATCATGTACAGTGGACAGAATTGCCATGTGACACACACGCTCTGTCTGCTGAAATACCCAGGTTGTTGGAGAGTTGGGAACATATCTGTTGTTTCAATGAAGCGTATAAATAAACCGCTTTCATCCTTGCCTGTTGTGGTCAAGTGAAACTCCGTTATTTAGTGAAAACACTTTTTTCCTCACATTAAACTTGCTCCCTCCTTTTTTTCAAAATTAAATGATGATCTGGGGCCCAAAGCAGATGTTTTGTTTTGGCTTCCTTTCCAGTGTTGAGACTTCCCTGGCTAACATGCTGCCTGGTCCATGGCATTGCTCTCTGCTTCCCCCCACTTCTCTGGTGGCTCCTCAGTTTCTTTTGCTGGATCTTTTGTCAGGTCATGGCCCCCAACTATATGTATCTGAACCCGCTTTTCTTCTCCCTGTGTTATTTAACTGGGTAATCTCATCAGATCTCATGGATTCTGTCATCATCTCTGTGCAGATGAATCTCAGAGCTCTTTGTCCCTCCTTAACCTCTCTCTCGACCTCTGGTTTCACATCCCTACCTCTTGGAAATCTTGAACTGGATGTCCTGTGGACAGAGCCCATTCTTATCTTTCCTCTCCAAACTCTCGCCCACTTCCAGGTCTCCCTTTTGGTGTCAAGGACACCACCATCCTTCCAGTTCCCCGGGCTCGCAGCCTGGGCATCACCCTCCACTCCTTACCTCTTCTTGCTCCCCTTATCCAATCTGTTGCCAAGTCCTGGTGATTCTGCCTTTGCACCATCACACAACTATGTCCTCTTATCTCCTCTCACACTGCTCCCTTGGCCCTCACTGGAGGTGGGTGGCTCCTCCAGCTTTTGGGATCAAATAGAAAATCTCCCTGTTAGTGTTCAGAGACATCATCTTGCCAACAAAAGTCCATAGAGTCAAAGCTGTGGTTTTTCTAGTACCAATTTACAGCTGCAAGAAGTAGACTGTGAGGAAAGCTGAGCTTCTGTCGCAGAGCTGATGCTTTTGAATTATGGCGCTAGAGAAGACTTTAGGTCACACCAGTCAGTACTTAAAGAAATTAATTCAGACCATTCACTGGAAAGTCAGGTCCTGAAGCTGAAACTTAAGTACTTTGGCCACATAATGAGAAGATGGACCTCCCTGGAAAAGACCCTGATGCTGGGAAAGATTGAGGCAGAAGGAGAAGGGGACGGCAGAAGATGAGATGAAGAGATGGTGTCATGGGAAACGGCATGAGCTTGGACAGAAGGGCCTGGTGTCATGAAGAGTCAGATACAACTGAATGACAAGGAAAAGCCTTTCATTAGCCCTTCCTTGTGCCTTTTCCATTTTCTCTTGCTTTACTCCCATCTACAAATTCTCTGCTCCAGTGACATTGACCTCCTGACTCTTCCTTTCCCAAGGAATAGCGCCACTTTCCATTGCTGGCCAGCCCCTAGTCTGGTGTGCTCTGTCTCTTCACCGCTGCCTCTTGGCTTCCCAGGCCTCAGCTAAAACACCACTGTCTCCATTGAGCCTTTTTAATCCCCCTAAATTCTAGTGCCTTCCCTCCGAAACCACCTCCGCTCTCCCCATGTCTGCCTTGTGCAGTCTCCCCTGTTAGACTGGGATCTCCTTGAAGGCTGAGCCAGTTTTTGTCTTTGTATCACCAGCACTTAGCATTTAGAGCCTGGCACATAGTAGGCAGTGTGACTCTTTAACTGACCCATGGAAGGCTCATAGGAGGAAGCTCTGCCCTGGGATGCTGGACTCTGACCTTAGCTCACTTGGATCCTGACCCTGCCATTTCTAAATTGTGCCCTCATGCTCACCACCATCTTCCTCAGTCCTCTTTGTTGTCTTTCTTCTAGTAGATTAGAAGCACCTCGACATCAGGAACGTTCTTGCTTGTGTGTGTTTGTATCCCCAGCGCCTTGAACACTGCCTGGTAGATACTAGAGCCTTAATCAATGCCTTTTCCTTACTCACCTCCCTGCCATTCCACCCCACCTTCATTTCTTCTGCTATTGCCTGTCTCAGATCCATTGTAAGAGCTTCATTCTGTAAGACTTTTCATTCCTCATACCGGTTAAAATGCCAGTATACTTCATTGGGCAGTGGTGGAGGTTATAATTCAGGCTTTGGCTTAATTTTTCCTGTTTAATATTCTATTTACACCATACTGTGCTAGATACTTGGGCATAAGAAGATGGCATAGAACCTCAGATCTTCAGGGGGAAGGGCATGGTGTGTATACAAATGGGGACAAGGCAGAGGAAATTCTGACCTGGTGCTCTGAGAACACTTGGGCAGTGGAAGGGAGGCCACTGGAAGTGGGGTTTCAGGGAAGCCTTCACAGAGGAAAAGAAGGTCTCCCAACAGGTAGACTTTGGTGGGCTGTGTGCCCCTGGGTAGTGGAAATGTCCCCAAAGGACTGCGAAAGCTGCCTTAGTTTGCCTGGAATGTGCAAGAAGAGAGGCAGGGTGGAGGCAGCTGCTGGAAAGGCCTCCAGACTGGGCTGAGGACCTCAGAGGCAGTGGGAAGCCATGAATGACTTATACAGGGAAGGGAGTGGTATGCTTAGAGCTGCTCTTCAGAGAGAAGAATGCAGTGCCTCTGGGTGGGATGGATTGGAGGGGACTGTGTACACAGAGGAGGCTGGCTGGTGGGACTAACAGGTAGAGAGATGCAGATGGTGGCTGAGGGCTTGTGTGGCACCAGAGAGGGGAGCCCCAAAGGAGGGGAGTCTGAGGGACCGGGAGTGGTGTGGCCTTAGGCCCTGGGAGTCTAGGCAGCAGGACAGGGAGGACAGCTGAGTGGGGAAGGAGATGAAGGGAACGGGGCAAGGACCCCAGCCCCTGCTCTGGCATTCAACATGCATCTCCTGGCTTCCCAGAATTCCTTCCCAGCTTTGTTCCACTTTCCTCCCTGTTGATTCTTCAAGGATGTGTTCCTCCAAAGCCAGGATTCGTGGTTCCTTCAACCACAAGAAAGGGAGAATTGAGGGTCAACTAACTGCTTATTGAATCCAAAGCCATTCTCTTTGCCTGTTTTAATGAACTGTATCTTCTGAGTTAGTCTGAACTCTAAGGAGATCTTACCACTTCCCTCCTATGACAGGGAAACTGAGGCTAGAGCAGTGACTTGTGCAGGGTCACTTCCTAATGAAGCAGGCCTCAGCCCAGGGAGACTTAGCCCAGGGCTGTCTGCATTCTGTTTGCTGCTTTTGGGTTGGGAGGAGAGGACCACGGTGGTGGTGGTAAAGTTAGGTTTGTGTTGTATTGCTGAGTATGCAGAAGCTTCTCTTTTGGACTGCTCAGGTAGTTAGTTTCCCATCTGAAAATGAGGTTCGAAAGGCTCTTGGTTCATTTGAGAGATGAACAAAGGGTAGGTGTGGGTGGCCTTGGGGGCTGCACGCTGGTGGCTGCCAGTGAGGTCACGGGTGCCCTACGAGCGGCCACCCAGCCAGCTCCCTCCCAACCCACCAGTCAGGGTCTCCTGATTGTTCTCGGTATCAAATGAAAACTTGAGGCTTCAATGAAGTTAACAGCTGTTGAGTGCCCATGGGGGTAGCTCTGTGAAAGCACCAAATCACATTGAGCCAAATAGCATTTGACTTCTGGACAATCATCTTGGGTCGTTTATGTTTTTGTACCCCTCCATCAATGCTGGTAATTGAGTTTATTGTATTGGAATTGTATCACATCAGATACTGTTTGAGGTAAGAGGGCTGTGGGCTGCTGCTTGGAAATGTTGGTTTATGTAGGTGTTTTCATGGTAATGGAAGCCTGATTATTGGATAGAGAAAAATCAGGGTCTCCGTATCTGATCTCTGTCCCTTAGTCCTGTCCATGGGACCCTGGACAAAGCCGCTGACCCGCCCTGCCTCACTGCAGCCCAAAACTGCCCTAAAGGAATGCTTGTCTGTCAGAACGGGTGAAATAACTTCTCCCCATTCCCCCAGGGGAAAAAATAGTATTATTTTTCTTTTAAAAAAGACTTGATGAATGCCCTTTTAATGTCCACTTATTTCCTTCTTAGATTCAGTTTGGTCTCAGACCTTGAGAATTGAAATTAGGCTGTTAAGGACAGATGCTAATCCCTGGTCCCCAGTGGGCTGTGTTTGCCTGTTTGTGGGAGGGTCAGCCCTACTTGGGAACCTGGGGGAGGGGAGATAAGCGTGGACTGTGACATTCATGCCCACTTTTGACATTCACTCTCAGCTTCTGGCATCTTTCAAAGTACCAGGGGAAAATAGAAACCTGGTAACAATGGATACCGGGCATCACCTTTAAATGAGATCTCTTGCAAAGGAAAACAAGAGTCACGTGTTAAGAACCAGGATCAGAAGTCACGTTCACATTTCCTGCATCAGATGTCTCTTTGCAGCGATGGAGTCTGGCCAGTACAGTACATGTATGTATGCGATATGTATCAGATTATGCATGCATACATATACACACACCTACATATGTACCAGAGGAATAGGGCATGAAGCTGCTTGAGACACCCTGGGGAGATGGCTATGGCTACAGCAGCCACTCCTGCAGGCCCAGGTCGGGAGACCTTGGCTGCTTTCCCTCATCCATTTGAAGTAACGCTTTAGTAATGCCCTGTGTCAAATTATGGTGAGGCTGGAAGGATTTTCTGGAAAGATTTTTCAGGCTCTCAAACATTTTTGCAGGCTTCAAATTACTATGAAACACATGGCGTGACCCACTTTTTGTGGGTGGAACACACTTTGTCCATGCACCTTGGATTACAAATTGGGTTTGTTGGAAAGGGAATAGGGAAATGAGTGGTTTGGTTTAATTTCATATTTCTTTCTTACAAATTGGATTGAAGGAATAACTTGCAGGATAATTCTTAAGAGATATTTTAAGGAATTGGAACTTGGACCTTGTAAGTTTCTTTGATATTTAGAAAATTGTATAGAGGAAGATAAATTTGGAAGAATCATTATTTTTAAAGAGTAGTGGTAATTAGTATTTTAAAACATTTTATTTTGCTCTGATGAATTAGTTAAAACATGACAAACAAGACAATTGTATCATTAGGATTTTTTCATTTTCATTTCTCAAATTAACATTGGAATGTGATACATTTAAAATGAATACTATAAAAAGTAGTCATCAGATTTTTTCAAAGCAGACAGTTCCTTAGTAGCCTTTTTCCCCACTCCCCCTTTGGGTCTGGGGAGTAGCAGAGTTACGGCTGGTGGTGTAGTTTTTCCTCTCTTCCTATGAACCTTTCTAACATTAAAAATTCCCTGGCAGAATATTGCCACAGGGAAGGCAGGGTCATTACACAAGGGCTGGGATGGACATACTCTGGAATAGAAAACAGTGGAATCTCCTTGTGTAGTGGGCTGGAGTGGGCCCAGGCTCTCTTCGCCGTCATGGTGGATCGGGGAGTGGAGGAGTTTTCAGTCGGCTAGAACTGTCGGTGCTGCGGTGAGGACGATGGTGTAGCAGAAATTGTGCAGTCCCTAGTTAATTCCCTCTGCATCTGTCCTTAGACCCCATCTCATTGGTCCCTTGGTAGAGCACGGTAGCATTTCCTGGGTCCTAAGTAGTTCCGCCATTTTCCCATTAAAAGGAAGTCTCTTGGTTTGCAGAGTTTCAATAATTGGTCAAGTGGGCAGTGCTGCAGTCTTTGGTGAGAGGAAATGGGAGCCCAGATTAAACCGAGTCACTCTGCGTGTACTTCTTCAGCTGAGGCCAGGGGAAAGCTTGCTTCCTGTCTTTTACCTACATTTCGGCAGATTTTAGATGGCAAAATCAGTCTTTTCTTAGTCTTAGTTTTTTGTATAATCGCTTTTATTCTCATACGTTCTCTGTATTTGGTGAGAGTGTTTGTTTTACTTGGGACCTTTTTGGATCCAGAACCCTAATTGTTCTGTGATTGGCAAGAGCGCTGCTGGACTGAACCATGAAGGAGAGATCTGGTTTCTAGGTCTGGCTACTTGACTGACAAGTCATTTGCTGAGCAGCTGAATAAATACTTTTGTTCTTTAGAGGGAAAGGTAGCTGCAAAAATTTCCTTTTAAGATGATTTAGCAATGAGGTACTGCTGGGTTTCAATTAGTGCCACAATGAACGCTGTGCTATTTCCATATATTTGAATCCACACAGAAGGAAGTTATAATTATGTGAAAAATTATCGTTATTTCCACCCCCATGGGAATAGTGTCGTAGGGGTTGGAAGAGTGGGGCTCCTTCATGAGACCGAGTCCGTATTTGCAGTGATTGAGACCTAGGTGTAGATTTACTGGGGAAGGCAGGGGCTGGGTCGTTTGTTTTATTTTTAAATGCCATCCTGAAGCGGTAGTGTCTACTAAACAAAGATGATGTTCATGCTCCACGACCATTAGTCAGTTCTGACACTGTAGTTCCCAGCCTACACGCCAGTGTCACCTCCAGGACCAAATAGTAAATAGCTTCTGTTTTCCTCGGGAAGCCCTCCATGTGCTCTGTGCTCGGGGAATGCCGGCCTCCTGGCTCCTCTCTCTGGTGGTCCCCCAGGCAGGCAGGGCTCACCTCTTTCATCTTCACCTCCTGCCTCCCCAAAGCCAAAGCCTTCCCTCCAGGACTGCCTCCCATTTCCCCTGTCTCTTATATGTACCTGCTGGTTGGCATGTTGTCTCTCCCATTACACTGTGAGCTTCTGGAGGACAAAGGTGATGTTTTTGCCTTTCCCTGCATCCCCAGCCCTTAGCTTCCTGCTTGGCACAGTAGGTGCTAATAAAGCCTTATGGATCACTTGGTCATTCGGAGACTTCCGATTGTTGAACCTTACTTTAGTAGCACTGGGAGGAATGCTGGCCCTTCGGTAACTGACCCCTGGGAGACATGTTGTGATTTTTAAATGTAGTTTCTGTTCATTCCAGATGGTCAGTTTAAGAACAGTCCCAGCCATCCCTGTACGCACACGATGTGATGGATGTAAATGATTGACTCGTTCCCTTCTGCCCTCCCCCCCAATAAAAATAGGCATTCAGCATCTTCATTTAATAATCATCTCTGACTTGGATCATGCCGTTAGAAGCAAAATTATTTCACTTAAACGACAGAGGAGTCTGAAGCTTTTATGTGTGAAGTGACAACAAGATGCCCCTCTTAGCTCTTTTGTCTGTGTTGTGCTCAAAAATGGATTGTATTTTTACATTAATCTTCCTATTTTATTTTAAAATTTTTTCTACAGGTAGCGTACTTTGTTTCAGCCTGATATAATTGGTACATATGCGAAATCATCTTTGAGCAGTATTTGCTTTTAGTCTAGATCTTTCTTCAAGGAAAGCCTTTGTCAGGACAGAGAATGCTGCTGAAATGAAATATCTTGCAGAAGGTGAAATCGGCAGGCAGCTGGAAAGCGTCAGATCTGCGTTTCCATTTACTGACCAGGGACTGGGAGGATTAAATTTCCCATACGGTGGCATGGTCATCAATTTTCTATTAAGGCACGGAGGACAAGAGAGTCCAGGCTAGACAAACAGTCTTTGGTATTTTTTACAGAATAAAAGCCTGGCTTTCCGGGTCAGAAATTCAGAGCTTAAAAATAGACACTAAGAAGAATGCTTTGCCTGGTTTCATAACAAAATGTCTTTCAGATGTAGCTAGTGCTTTATTCCTCCATAATAAAAATGATAAAGACCTACCTGTTCTCGGCGGATGCTGATGGAGCGCCGGTCTGATCCGTGGGTAATGCAGTCTGCTGCACAGTCAAGATGGAGCTGGGCTGCTATTGGTCAATGATAACGCAGCTGACAATTGCCTTCTTGTGCATTTGCATTTAGCCTCACCACAGTCCAGAGGAAATCTTTCGCAAACTTAAATGATACTGTCGGGTCTACCCAGTTGGATCCCAATTTTCTCCTCCCTCCTTTTTGTTTTTGTTTTTTTGTCACTGAGCTTGAAGGATGGGGCGTGGTTTTCCTCTGCTTAAGGTCGAAACAAACCAAAACCCCAGGCCCTTCCTGCATCTAGGATTGGCTTTACTTTATAGTAGAAAGATGGAAAAGAATAAAGGACTAAATTAATGATGGATACGTTTTTCTGACTGCCAAGCTGATCTCCCCTGAGACTAGAGAAACCCTCAGGCTAAGAAAGATGCCAGGGTTGGGAAGAGCCCTGGCAACCAGCGCACAGAACTGACTGATCAAATCTACAGGTATGTGAATAAATAAGTGAAGTTTGTTTCATCCATGTGCCTGGCCCAGGGATCTGATGCTCTGCAGAAGGGCGAGTGGCCCCAGGAACACAGCTGGCTGCCATGTATTGGAGGGCTCGGAAGGGCCCCCACTGCTGGTGGTGGGCATGGTCCGAAGGACCGTGGGATCAAGTCAGAAATGAAAAAGGAAGTCTGAAATCTCAAATACTGCCATTCTGATAGATAAAGCTGAGTGCCTCTTTCAAACTGTCACTTTCCATGGTGTTCCCACTGTGGACTTCCAAAGTTCTCTTGCTGGTTGGAAAGGGTAATTTGTTGTGGTTGATTATGTGCAGACTTTTATCGGCTTCTTATCGTTGTATACCGGGTTTTTCATTTTTGTCAGATTTTTATTTCATATATTTTCCTTTAGCCTTTTTTTGTATTTACTGCTTTGGTTGTGTAAAATCTCTTTTTATATAATTGTTTCAGTCTGTTGTTTGGGCACTTAAAGAATCCCTGGCCAGTGAATACTGAAGGGCTGAGATCTTTTGTTAGGCATGCATTCTTACTGAGCAGAGCAGTGTGGCCCATGCTCTGGGCCTGCTGCTTCCCCGTGGGCAGGTCTCCATCCAGGGCAGCTTCTGCTCTGGTATCCGCCACGCTCCGGGGCTGTGGTTTGGTAAGGACAGACCCTGGCAGGCCCATCTTGGGAAGGAACAGGCAGGCACTTATGGGGTCTCTCCCGACCAGCTCAGTTTTTATCTTTGGATCATAGATCTTCTCCCCCTGCCTCCAACGTACCCTTTCTCTGATAACCAGTGGCATACAGGACTTTTCAGACTGGAAGCTTAGAGCAGTGTGAAGGATTCCAGGAGGGCAGCATGCCCCTTGTTACATTCCAACATTAGGCTAGTGGGGATTCAGGGATTTCTGTGTCTCTAGTCTGCCAAGACATGGTGAAAAGATTCTGGTCCCTAGAGTCTCCAAGCATTTATTAAGCACCTGCTGTGTGCTAGGCACTTTGCTCGGTCCTGGGGATACAAAGAAAGGCCAAAGCCAGTGCCTGCCTTTGAAGATCTCCCAGTGCACACCCCTTGGGATTCTTTCCATTCGCCTCTTCACCCCCTTTATTTTGTTTTGGGCCCATACTGCTGAATGTGCTGTCCTCTCAGAGGGAATCCGCTCTCTCTCAAATGCCAAGTCTCACAGCCCTGTCGCTGTCTCACCCACACTGGGGAGAGCTCTTGGCGCAATGATCGTTCTCTGCTTCCAACGCCTTCTTCCTCCCTTGATTTCTTTTTTAAAAATTAAAATTTTCTTTTTTAATCATGACATTTTTCACTGTACAGAGGGCAAAGAAAGAGGATAGAATATCCAACTAAACTTCTTTTACATAGTGTTTTTCTAAAAATAAGTTACTCTGTTGTTTGTGTTTTGGACTTTTTATTTTCTCTTGAATATCTTTAGATGTATTATGGATGTTTTTCTCTTTCTTTTTTTCCCCTCACAAACAACCATTTTCTCCTCCCCTAGATTCCCTTCTCTTATAAGTAATACATTTTGTGAAGCCTCATTCTGTGCTGTCTGGCCCAGAAGGGCTTTCCAAGTCAAGTGACAGCACTGCCCTAGACCACTGCTTCTTGGCGTCATTGGTGATTGCACAAGTCAGAGTTCAGAAGGCTTTGTTTTCTTTTACATCGTTAGGGTCACAGTGTGAACTATTCTCCTGCTTCTGCTACAGTGTCAGAGTGGGGTGTAAAGAAAGAGCAATAAGAAAGGGGCCACCAAATCAAGAAATAACTGAGAAATCCAGAGCCTCCTGCGCCCCACAGCCTTCCTGTGCTGGCCAGACCAGAAGCTGACCAGTGGCAGCTGAACTAGTCAGAAACCTTGGGGCTCAGGCCTCTCTGGCTTGTGCTCCCCTGCTGCCCTGCCTCCCTGCCACAGCGTGTCCTTGGCCTCCGTTATGGGCCAGACCCCGGGTAACAGAAAGGAACCCCCAGAGAAAGCCTTGAGAGCCTGGCCCTGACCCAAAGTATCTGTTGCAGAAGTCAGACTGGAAAACTGAGTCCTAAACAGTCCAGATGGTAAAGAAACATTATGGATTGCAGGATGCTTCAGTCACAAATCTGGAAGAAGATTACCTCCTTGTCATCTTTAAGCAAAGGGTCTACTAGGTCATTCCTGGAAGAAATGAAGCAGGAGGTAAAAAATCATCAGTTAAGGAAAATGAGAGCTCTAGAGCTTAGTCTTGGAAGTAAAAGACCTCACTCAAGGATTAGGCAGAAATCAGTGACTGCATGTGGCACCAAGAAGTGTTAAAACTGAAAGATGGAGAAAAGGCTCATAAAAAAATCTTACCTGGAGAAGAGATCAAACCGAAAGGAGTAGAGCTCACCTTAGAATCCCTTAAGTCTAGATAATAGCCAGTATGCCTCAATAAATGAGAGGGCAAAGTGAAAATAGAAAAAACCCACTGCTCCCTTCCTGAAAGAAACCCCAAAATGGAAATTCCTGGGAATGTCAGAGCCAAAATCCAAAGCTTCAAGCCTGTGATAGGAGTAGAATTCTCAATTCCTCCCAAGAGAGATTAATTTTCCTTAAAAGGCAAAAAGCCCTTTGTGGGACTTGATTGACTTTCCACAGCTTAGTTCTGGTTGTGGTGACCACATGGAGGTGGGGCCCCTCAAACTTGGCCTGCCCTGCTGACCATTTATCCAACCTTTGCTAACGGGGCTGGCATTAGGGCAGAGAAAAAGGACCACTACAGTTGTCAGAAAGAAAGAGTTCAGGTACTAAGTCCACAATCTTAATGTGTAGTGGCGGCCCTGCCGAGGGCTGGGAAGGGATTTGATGCCATATTCTAAAGATCTTCTGGGGGAAAAAAGGACAGGAATTCCTTAGGGCTGGAAAAAGGGAGGAAGGAGGTGGAATTGCCTGTTTGCTTTAATCAGGGTGCTTTAGAAGATCCAACCTGCATGGAAAGGGCGGAGGTGGGGAGTGGGCTGCTCGTGAACCTCCCTTTGATCTCATCTGGATAAAGGAGCACTCTAGCACACACAGTGGTTGGGCAGAATCCATTTAATTCAGTGGGGGGTGGTGAAGAGGCAGGGGGAGGACAACTTCCAGAGAGGAATTGCCATAAGCAAAGCCGCCCCCCCCTTCCCAGAGTGTGGAGCGTGAGGGGTGAATCAAAAGAGAAAGAAAAGGAAACTAGTACTGTGTCGTAGGTGCTAAGTAAGTGCTGTGACTCCAGCTCCCTCCTGTCTTTATGCCTGTTGTTTGTGAAGGAATCACAAGTGGGAATGGGGTGAACTGGGCTCTGCAACCAAGGCAGATGGGGCATGGGTAAGAAAACAGGCTCCTCTTGCGCCTCATCCACTCGCCATCTTTATCTCTATTTCCCCCCTTTCCTATCTCCTTCTCCCTTAACCCCTCCAGCCCTCCTTCTCTCTCCTCTCCTGCTTTCTCTCTCTCTCTTTTCCGTCTGTCTCCTGCCATCTTTTGTTACAGCCTGTTTCTGAGAGCTGCCAGTGGGTGATGCAGCAGTGTTGTTCTCAGGCACCCAGCCGGGCTTGGGCTGCAGGTTTGTGTAGAGATTCTCCCAACAGGCTCTCCTGGCAGAGGAGGGGCTTTGGAAGACCCAGGGTTGTTCGGCACTTGGAAAATTTCAGAGAAAAGTGAAGTCCAGGTAGTCTAGCCTTGGCCCCAGCCCTGTGAAAAAAGAGAGCAGCGTTGAGCAGTGCAGCGGGCACCAGAAATGTGGGGCCAAGACAGGCAAGCCTGGCTGAAAGGGAGTGTCCCCCAAAGTGAGCCGGACACCAGTGTGTGCAGCATGTGCAATTGCAGGGATTTTGTACAAACAGAACCCACAGAGTGGGAATGAGAAGGGGAATGGGTAACTGGGCAATAATCTTTGTATCAGTTTTCTCTGATTGATAAAGGTTTCATTTTCATGTTGCCTAAGGTACTGATCCACAATGATAAGAATAAGAGCCATTCCTATGGAGAAGTCATCCAGACCATAGCAATTGGCAGTTTTCTTTTCTTCTTTATTTTTAACATGAATTTTGTTTGAAGAGTTCCAAACTCCCTCCCTGCAGCCCCTCCTATACCATTCTTGTAAAACATTTTCAGATTTATCATGTTGTGCAAAACTCCAGAATAAAGAGTTTCAAAGGAAGAAATTGAAACTATCACAGCAAAAATGCTGTGAATTACTAATAATTAAAGACATATAAATTACAGCAACTCTGAGGTTTTACCTTAAACCGGCAGAGTTCAGAAAATTAAAATGGCAGTTTTTGGAAGGAAGGGCTGCAGAAAACCAGGTGATTAATGCACTTTGGTGGAACTGGGGATTGGTTCCTTACTCTGAATCTATGCACACAGTCACTAAAGCTTGCATGTTCTTTAACCCAGCTATAGCGCTGCCAGCCTTGCGTACCCCAAAAACATCAAAGAAAGAGGACAGGGTCTGTAATTACGAAAAGATCTCTAGCAGCTGTTCTGAGTCAGTAGAGGACTAGAAATTAAGGAGATGGTGTCTGTCAGTTTGGAAGAACTCAGCAAATTCTGGTTTATGAATGTAATGGAGTAGTGTTGTGGTGTAATAAATGACAAAAAGGAGTCCTTTTAGAGGAAGCGGGAAGGATTTGTATGAACTCAGTAGAACCGGGGAGAATCACCTATACATTAACACCACCACTGCAGAGACCAGCCACATCATAGGACTTCAGAATTCTAATCAATGCCATGAACAACTAGGATTTCCCATGAACTCTTCACAGAGAAGGGTGTAGAATGAGGTGTACGTTTTTGGACGTAGTAAGAATTAGTTTCACTTGACTATGTCTTTGTTACAAGGGATAAGTTTATTTTTTAAAAGAAAAAATTGGGATTAAGGACTTGGGAGTGGGGGGAATACCTACTTATTAGCTGAAACAACTAAAAAAATTTAAAGTGCTGCTATAAATATTTTCATAGGCATCCTTCCCCTTTGTCTTTGATCTGTTTGGGGAGCATATCCAGTAGTGGTGATGCTGGTTTAAAGTGTATGTACCATTTATCTATCAACTATATTTAGCTTTAGGAAAAGATGCTCAGACGACTGTTAACAAGACAAATGCACATTAAAACAGCTGAGAGCTGTTGTTCACATCCTTGGATTGCTTGTGTGTTGGGGAATGGCATTTGGTCGCTTTTCCGTTGGTGTCTCTATGTCTTGGATACCAAAGCTTTTTCAGAGACACTTGACACAAAGATTTTTTTTCTGAGTTCACTGCTTTCTTTATCCTAAATGCATTCAGTTTGTACAAAACCTTTTCGGCTTTGTGTAATCAAAATTATTTCACTTTTGTCATTGCCTTTATCCTTGGTTTGGCCAAGAGTCCACCCACTACCTCCAGCTGTAAGAGGTCTGTGCTTTGTGCTCTTGTGACATTTTGCTTTGATGCGTGTGGCGTTAGACAGGAACAAATGTAAGCAAAGCGTTCACAACCACATGATAGAATTCTCCAGATCACTAATAGTAAGAGAAATGTAAGTCAGAAGAATCCTCAAGTTTCACCTCCCACTCAGCAAATTGGAAAGGATGACATCAGAGAAGAATAGTCAGTGTTGGAAAAGCAGGCCCATTAACGCACTGCTTTAGGTCCGGGAGTTGGTATAACCATTCCAGGAAGCAGTTTGGCGTGATGTAAATAAAATGGTTTCCATGTCTACACCAGAGAGGGGTGTGGTATTTGCCAAAAAGAAAGCTTCTGTATTTACCAAAATAGTCACAGCTTCACTTTTAGTGGTAGCAAAAGGACCCGTAACAAGGGATGCCCCCGATTGGGGACTGCCTGACCCAGGAGCGGTCGGTGAATGTGATGGGATATTCCTGGGCAGTAAGAAACGATCAGCATGGAGACAGTTGGGAAGCCTTGCAGGGACTGATGTGACTGCAGTGTGAATGGGAAGTAATAACCCAAACTAAATATTGCTAAATCACAAAAATAAGCTTGGCTCCACAAGCCCCTCCACTTACTCCTTTGCGTGGGTTGAGGTCCACACGGAACTTTGCGTGGAATGTCTGGTGTTTTCCAATGTGTCAAACTTCAGTTTTGCTGAGGTTTTGTTCTGTTCTTTTTCTTTTAAAAACTTTGTTTCAAAGGATGGCTCTTTGGGATAGAAGGAGAAAGCAAGGGCACAGAGAAATGGAAGACTGGCCGTGAACTGCTAACGAAAACCATTCCTAAAATTGGCGAAGATGACCTGATATGGAAGTGACTGTTGGTGGTGGGGCTGTGGGACAGCGGGCACGCTCCTTTGGTTTCTGGGCCAGTGTTTGCCCTGAGCTGCCTCTCTGTGCTCTGATTTAGTTAGCTTGCCATCTTTCCTGGATCCCTTTGTGGCCTCTGTGTTTGTGTGTGTGTGTGTGTGCGTGCGTGCACACCTCCACCTCTTTCCTGACCTCCCTTCCCACATCTCCACCTGTATGTGTTTCATCAGCACCTCCAGCTTAGCCTGTTGAAGATTAAATTGGTGATCTTCCTCTCAGGCTTCACCATCCTTTCATCACTGAGACTCAGGAGCTTATTTCTGAGCCTTTGTTCTCCTTCGTATCTGATCAGGGGCCCACCCTTGTCCATTCGGTTCTTCTCCCTTTTCTGGACCCTCCTTCAGAACACAACTGCTGAAAGTCTTCCTGTGGCCTAAGTCTCACTTTGAGTTACAGTTCTCTACAATCTGACTCCACCCTACCTTTGGTGATGCAGTAGATAAGGTGCCAGGTCTGGAGCTAGGAAGACCTGAGTTCAGATCCAGTCTCATACACTTCCAGTTATGTGACGACCCCCACGCTCCCTCGCCGAAGCAAATTACTTGACTGCTGTTTGCCTCCGTTTTCTCAGCTATAAAAAGATGAATAGCTTCTGTCTCCCAGAGTTACTGTGAAGATCCAATGAGATAATTGTGGAACACAGTGCCTCACACACAGTAGGCACTGTGTAAATGATATCTTTCATCGTAGGTACCCAGGTCATACAGTAGATAGAGCACCAGCCTGGAATCGGAAAGACTTGAGTTTAAATCTTACTAGTTGTGTGACCCTGTTTGCCTCAGTCTTCTCAGCTGTAAAATGGGAATAACAACCCCTACCTCCCGGGGTTGTCTGTAAAGCACTTCCTGGCACAGTGCCTGCACACAGTAGGAGGCACTCTAAATGTTAGCTGTTCATGGTGACTGCCACTCACACACTCCTCACTGATCTGGGGCGCTCAGCATTCTGTCCTGGTTTGCTCCTTGAATCTGTGATTCCTTACGTTTTCTCAGGGCTTGGAAGCCTTGCTTTATGTCCCCCTCTCCCCCCAAAAGACCTTTCAGTCTTCTTTTTCTTAGCAAATATTCCTAAAACACTTGGCTTGATCTCTCCGTTCCCATCACCCCCTGCCATGCATGAGACAGCCATTTCTTTCTCTGAGTTCCCCTAGCAGTTTTGCAGGGGAGGAGCTGTCCACTTGTGTTTTGTCATCCCAAGGAGCCAGACTCCTCTGGGGTCTTTGCCTTCTTCCTGGAAGTCCTGGAGATAATGATTTAGGTTAAGACAGGGAAGAGAGGAAGTGATATTTGCATTAAAACTGAGAGAAGAAAAGGTTTGGGCTCCATCAGTCCCTAAAGAACTTGTTGGTCCGTATTCAGAACTGGACCATTTCTGTCTGTGGCGTGGCCGTAGTTGGAACAGCTCAGTTTCCCTTTATTTACCAGCAAAGACAGACCAGGTTCTGGAGTTTGGCTGTTCGGTGGAGAGATACCGTTGAGAGCTAGTATTCTGGGTGCAGAGGAGCATTCTTTGTAGAAGGCTGGTTACAGCCAGAGCATTGCAGCCCAGCTTCTATGGGCCATGCAGAGAAACGAGGAACAACTTTGAGATTACGTAGGGCCCTTTTTGGTCATTGGATCATTGGCTTGTAACTGTCCTGATTAAACACATTTCATCATAGCAGTGATTTGGATGGGATTTTTTTTTTTAATGTTTTTCTCTGACTTACCAGCTGCCAGATTGAAGCTTGTCGGAGGAGAGGAATCCGGAGTGTTGCTGTCACTGTGTTAATTCAGGTTTCATGACTGCTAGAAAATCCACATTACCCCATGTGCCCATCTTTCCATTTTCTCTCCCAAAGGTCAGGTGTTGTAGCCACAAAGTTCAAACTGATTTGAGATTTAAAGCAAAAGAGAAAACCCGCAGATGGCTGCTAGAATAGCGTTGTGTGTGGCAGGGGGAGTTTAAATTTAAAAGCTTCTCTACTCTGGGGCTTTGTTGGAGAACTAAGGGTTTCCTTTTGTTCTCTTTTCTTCTTTAATCAATAGGAATAATAGTGTTGAATCAGTGACTTAATTATTTCTGAGGAGACTGGAAGATGCACTGGCCAAGAAAGGGGAGAAAGCTGAAGATTCGGGCTGCTCAGGATTATCTCTTTCCCTCTGGAGCGGTCTAGTTTGTCTCTCTTCACCTTTCTTTGTATCCCTGGGGCTTAGCACAACACCTGGCACATCCTAAGCACTCACTTGATCAATGCTGATAACTTGGCTTGATTGTAGCGAGAGGTGAGCATAGAAATGTCTCCTTGGCGTCTGGAAGGCTTGAATCCCACCTTAGACACACTGTCAGGATGACCCAAAATGAGTCACTTAAACTCTTTGGGTGTCAGAGTTCTCATTCATTAAAGGAAGTGACCTGAAATAGAAACAGACCCAATGACTGGTTTGAATCACCGAGGTAAAATCCCTTTTCCCCTAGGAGTCCTTTCTTCTCTGGCTTAATTACGGTGTTTTCTTTGGTGGATGTTAATTTTACCGAAGTTGTCCTCCCTAGTGCTTGTGTATAAAGGAATATTGCCCCTGGTGGTGCTGAAGGGCAGAGGCCAGCTGTCTTGGGCAGAGCATGGGAGGTGAGCAGCCTTGTGCCCCAAGCCCCAGACCCTTGGAATTGCTAGGTGGCTGTTTGATCCTGCGGGTGCTGCTGTGCCCTCTTGTTTTCTCTGATCATTCCCTCCAAACTAACCTGGTGTGCTTCTGAAGGCACTTGGTTAAGCAAAGAGATTTGGAATATAGAAAGAAGCATATTGTGTTTGTACATAAAGTACTTTCACAGTCCTGCCAAGTTAATCCAGGGTGGTGCAATGGTTTGCAGTGTTCTCTAGCTCCGTAGGGGAGAATTTTACGTGTGTTATCACAGTTCCGTTCCTCTCTCATGAGATCTGGTTATGGTCCCTTAGCTCAGAGAAAGGGGCCTGTACTCTTTAGTAAGCAGCTGTTCCAGCAGAGGCCATGCTGGTTGTTATTGAATGCACCGAGAGAAGTGACCTGGGAGACCAGGGAAAGGCAGGCGCTAGTGTGTCCTGGCTCCCAAGTGTCACTGGGGCTGCTCCCACTCCAGGGTGAGCTGCTCCCACTCCAGGGTGAGCCGCTCCTGGTGACGCTGCAGCTCGTGCTGGCTGCATTCTCCTCAAGTCTCCTTCCAGTCTTTCTTGCTTTAGTTTTGGGACCCTTTTCAAGTGCTCCGTTGGAGTTGGTGCTTTGGTGTTCCCATGTTACTAAGCAAGAGGCAAATGAGTTGATTGTTTTCTTTTTGTGAGCTGCCTCCCTCCCTGCAGTGGACTAAGTGATGCCCTGTGAGTAGAATGCACGCTCTGATCAGCAGTTATGAATTCTCTTCCCCCACTGCCTTCCTGTAGTCAGTATGGGAGGTTAGCATGGTGTAGGAGTATATGAGTAGGATGTGTACTTCGACTAGCAATTATGACTTTTCCTCCCCAGCCCTCCCGTATCCATTGTTATGTGAGATTCTGAGATTCATACCGTAGTGTGTAGGAGTGTGGTGAAGGGAGGCTGACGAGGTGTTGGGGGAGCTTCTAAACAGCTACTTTTCGTTCCTCGTGAATTGGGGGAGCGCTCCTCCCAGGGAGACAGAGGCAGCAGCTGTGCCTGGCCTTGAAATCAGGAAGACCCAGCCTGAGTCAGGTCACTCCTCTGACCCTTGATGATGGCTGCATGTGTGGCCCTGGGCAAATTCCTTTACCCCTCAGGGCCTGATTAACTCAGCAGTCAAAAAGGATGGACCCTGTAGGAGCTGGTCTTACTGAGTTTCTCCCTGGCTGTTTCCCCTTGGAAGTCCTCCTGCCAAAAAGAAAAGTGACAGCATAAAACTCCAAGCCAAATGGATTACTTTGAGATTACTGACTGTTTGGAAATCTACGTTTTGGTCCCTTAGTGAATTGTATTAGATTTTTGTTACCAACATTTTATGGGCTGGATTTAGTGAGGAACAGACACTCACATAAAAATCTTTTCCTGGTGGGGCTAGGGAAGGAGGTTCAGCTCTCTGTAGCTGTTTAGAAGTCACACCAAGTTAAAAACATGAACCATCATGAAGGTGTTTAGAAAATGTCTTCTTTTTTTCTCTTACAGATCACAGTAATGGATCCTTTAACTTCAAAGCCCTTTCCGGAGGCTCAGGATACAAATTTGGAGTTCTTGCAAAGATTGTAAATTACATGAAGGTACTAAATAATAACAGCGGGGCGTGCCAAGGTACTCAGGCACTTTGTTGGAAAAGCGACGTTTATAGTTGGTTTTGTTGGGTTGGTTTTTTTTTTACTTCTCGTCTTGAGAACATTGTTCCTAAATTGATCATAACTCATTTTAAAACTGAGAATTTCCCCTTGGAGTTAAGTTGGATCTTTTAATCCCTGGACCAGCAGGTGTTGAGCCTGCCAGATGCCAGGGCTCTGGGGTAGGTGCTAGAGATGTGAATGTCATTTCAGGTTTGCTTGGTGGATTGAGTCCCCCATGCCTGAGGTTAGTACGGGTTATCTGGGGTGGCTAGTGCAGAGGAGAGAATGTTGGGTCTGGATTCGAATTCAGCTTCTGCCACTAGTTACTAGGCATCTCTCAAGTGGTGACCCAGGGTTGCCTCTTCTCAGTCCTTATCCTTCTCTTTTGCTTTCCAGAAAACGTTTTTAAAATTCTGAATTGAAGCACTAACAAAGAGTATTTCCATATGCACTTAGAGCAGAACACAAAAAGGATTATCCAGGGAAGTGTGAATCTCCATTTCATCCTTTTTGCTTTTTTAAAAAAAGTTTGTAATAAAATGTGCACTTAACTTTCAAAACTGTCTTGTTTGTTTGTGCTCCTTCAGTTCTCTTCTTTGCCTTTTAAAAAATGTTATCTCTGTCATTTTTTGTGGCATCATCATCGCTAAAATAAGAAACAAGAAAAACAAGAAGACAGTGTGCAGATAACTACATACAAATAAGATATGTCTCTCCATATGTATGTATGTGTATAAATATGTAACGTGTGAGAAATTGGAGATAATTGCCAAGGGAAGACAGGAGACCTGGGAAACACTCCTCAAAGAAAATGAGATTTTACCAGAGACTTGAAGGAGGCCTGCAATTAAGGAGGGAGGGGTCAACCAGTGAAAATTCATCAAATCAGGAGGCTCCTCCCCCTTCCCTCACTGCCCTTGGTGCTGTCACTCCTGGGCCTGAGGATCATTCCCTCTGCTCTCGCTACCTCTGGAGCGAGTGAGCTTTGCAGGCTGCGCTTGTCCCTAGTCACACTGACACTCACTTTGCTTTGGAGTCCCCTTTTCTGTTGTCCATGGACTTCTGGTTGACTGTGCAGTTGTGGGGTGGGAGATATCACTCACTGCAGTTCCTTACAATACAGATCTTTATTCAGTCTGGTAAGAATCAGGGTTTTGCTGATGCAGGTGTGGGGAGCTTTGTGGCCCATCACCTCCTGGGGGGACGGCTGATCCTCATTCCTCATCCTTTCTCATCGTCCAGCAGCTTTGATGCTGTTTAGTCACTGTCTGACCCCTTGGGGATGCTCCCTCCTCCCTGGGTTTTCATGACCCACCTGTCCTTGCTTCTTCTCTTTATTCTCTGACAATGTCATTTGCTTGGGCATGTTCCATGTCATGGACCCTCTCTGTGAGTGTGACCCCACGGCTCTGTCCTGGACCATCTTATCTTTACACAGACACACGCACACGCAGATACACGCACACACACGCTGTCTCTCGGTGACCTCAGCAGTTCTATTACAGTCTTTATGCAGATGTTTTGAGAAGGGGTGGGAAGGAAGAAGAGAACAGGAATCACAATCCTTTGGTGGTCTCTTGATTAACTGATAGTGTAGAAATCCTCCAACTAGCTTATAGTCCAATACTGAAAGCCCCAGTCACCATTGGAAGAGAAAGAAAATAGAACAAGTGAGGCAGAGATTCAGTAGGTGACCTTGGACAGTGGCAGTAACTGTTGGTTGTCCTTGGATAAGAAACACCTCTTCCAAGAAATCATCAAGGAAAACTGCCCACAAGTGCTAGATCCAGAGGGCAAAACAGTCATCGAAAGGATCCACCATTCACCTCCCGAAAGGGATCCCCAACTAAAAACCCCAGGAAATATCGTTTCCAAATTCCAGAACTACCAAGTGAAGGAGAAAATACTACAGGCAGCCAGGAAGAAACCATTCAGATATTGAGGAACTACAGTTAGGATCACACAGGACCTTGCAACTTCTACAGTAAACGATCAAAGGAATTGGAATCCAATGTTCCGTAAGGCAAAGGAGCTGGGGCTACAACTAAGGATCAATTACCCAGCAAAGTTCAGCATAACATTTCAGGCAAGGAGATGGTCATTCAACGAAGAAAGGGATTTCCAGACCCTCCTGACAGAAAGGCCAGAACACAATAGAAAATTCAGTCTTCAAAAGCAAGTCTCAAGAGAGGCATAAAAAGATAAATGGAGGGAAAAAAATAAAAAAATTTATTACTCGATTTGGGCAAACTGTTTCCCTCCCTATAAGGGAAGATGATACCTGTTAATCTTGAGAATTGTACATCTATTATGAAATATAAAAGGGATATACATAGAGAGAATGGGTATAAAGTAAATGACGTGATGATAAAAATATGATTTAAGCATGCAAAGGGACTGCAACAGAAGATGTGAAAAGGAGGAAGCAGAAAATGGTAAATGACATCACAGGAAGAAGTACAAAATTATAGTAGAGGGAAGGAGGGGAGGGAGATGAGCATTGTTTGAGAGGTACTCTTCTGATTTGGTTCAAGGAGGGAACAATAAACTTAATTAAGTATATAATTCTAATTAGCTCTATAGGCAGTAGGAGGAGAAGGGGGAAGAAAGGGGAGGGGAAGTTAAATGGGAGGGAAGAAGTAGTAAGGGTAAAGTGGAGTAAAAGGGAGGGGAGCTAACAGAAGAAAGGGAAGACTGCAGGAGGTGGTGGTGAAAACTATTGAGGAGGGGAAGGGAGATGGGAGAACTAAAAGCACAAATGGTGGGAAAGAGAATGGAGGGAAATACACAGATTGTAATCATAACTGTGAATGTGAATGGAATGAACTCTCCCATAAAACGGAGATGGATAGCAGAATGCATTAAAAGCCGTAATCCAACAATATGTTGCTTACAAGAAACACATTTGAAATGGGGAGATACACACAGAGTAAAGGTAAAAGGTTGGAGCATTTTATATTGTGCTTCAGCTGATGTAAGAGAAGCAGGGGTAGCAATCCTAATCTCAGACAAAGCAAAAGCAGAAATAGATCTAATCAAAAGAGATAAGAAAGGAAACTATATCCTGCTAAAGGACACCACAGACAATGAAGCAGTATCATTACTAAATATGTGTGCTCCAAGTGGTATAGCATCCAGATTCTTAGAGGAGGGGTTGGGGGAGTTAAAGGAAAAAATTGACAGCAAAACTATAGTAGTGGGGGACCTCAACCTCCCCCTCTCTGAACTTGATAAATCTAACCTCAAAATAAATAAGAAAGAGGTTAAGGAGGTAAATAAAACTCTGGATAAGGTAGCTATGATAGATCTCTGGAGAAAATTGAATGGGAATAGAAAGGAATATTCCTTTTTCTCAGTGGTACATGGCATATACAAAAATTGACCATGTTCTCAGGCATAAAAACCTCACAATCCAGTGCAGAAAGGCAGAGGTAGTCAATGCATCCTTCTCAGATCATAATGCAATAAAAATTATATATAATCAAAGGCCATGGAAATATAAACCAAAAATTAATTGGAAACTAAATAATCTAATCCTAAAGAA
Source organism: Notamacropus eugenii (assembly GCF_028372415.1). NCBI lineage: Eukaryota > Metazoa > Chordata > Mammalia > Diprotodontia > Macropodidae > Notamacropus > Notamacropus eugenii. Next base: position 167,357,233 of record NC_092878.1, read on the forward strand.
GGAGTGGGTTAAACAACAAAGCATAGAAACAATCAACAACTTCATTCAAGAGAATGACAATAATGAGACAACCTACCAAATCTTACGGGATACTGCAAAAGCAGTTCTTAAGGGAAGTTTTATATCTTTGAATGCCTACGTAAATAAAATAGAGAAAGAGGAGATCAATGACTTGGGCATGCAGCTGAAAAAAGGTAGAAAAAGAACAAATTGAAAATCCTCAAGTGCCAAATTAGAAATACTGAAAACCAAAGGAGAGATTAATAAAATTGAAATTAAGAAAACTTTTGAACTAGTAAACAAAACCAATGGTTTGTGAAAAAGCTAATAAAATTGATAAACCTTTGGTCAATTTGATTAAAAAAAGAAGAAAACCAAATTACTAATATAAAAAGTCAAAGGGGTGAACTCACCTCCAGTGAGGAGGAAATTAAAACAATAATTAGAAATTACTTTGCCCAACTTTATGCCCATAAATTCAACAATCTAAATGAGATGGATGAGATTGCCCAGATTAACAGAAGAGGAAGTTGAAATCCCCTCTCAGAAAAAGAAATTGAACAAACCATCAGTGAACTCCCTAGGAAAATTCTCCAGGGCCGGATGGATTCACAAGTGAATTCTATCAAACACTTAAAGAGCAGTTCATTCCAATGCTATATAGACTATTTTTGAAAATTGGGGGAGAAGGCATCTTCCCAGATTACTTTTATGATACAAATATCATTTTGATGCCTCACCCAGGAAGAGACAAACCAGAGAAATAAAATTATAGACCAATTTCTCTAATGAATATAGATGCAAAAATTGTAAGTAAGATTTTAGCAAAACCAATACAGCATCTTATCACGAGAATAATACATATGATCAGGTAGGATTCATACCAGGAATGCAGGGCTGGTTCAGTATTAGGAAAACTATTAGCATGATTGATCATATGAACAACAAAACTAACAGAAACCACATGATTATCTCAATAGATGCAGAAAAAGCTTTTGACAAAATACAACACCCATTCCTATTAAAAACGCTGGAGAACATAGGAATAAAGGGAACTTTCCATAAAATAGTAAGCAGTATCTGTCTAAAACCTTCAGCAAGCATTATATGCAATGGAGATAAGCTAGATGCATTTCCAGTAAGATCAGGGGTGAAACAAGGATGTCCATTATCACCACTATTACTCAATATGGTACTAGAAGTGTTAGCTGTAGCAATTAGACAAGATAACGAAATTGAAGGAATTAGAATAGGCAAAGAAGAAACTGAGTTATCACTCTTTGCAGATGATATGATGATATACTTAGAGAATCTCAGAGATTGAAGTAAAAAACCTATTTGAAATAATAAACAACTTTGGCAAAGTTGAAGGTTACAAAATCAACCTGCACAAATCTTCTGCATTCCTATAAGTAACAAAGTCCAACAGCAAGCGATAGAAGAGAAATCCCATTTAAACCTAGGGTAGACACTTTAAAATATTTGGGAGTTTACCTGCCAAAACAAACCCAGGGACTATATGAACACAATTACAAGACACTTTTCGCACAAATAAAGTCAGACCTAAAGTGGAAAAACATCAGTTGCTCGTGGGCAGGCCGAGGCAATATAATAAAAACGACAATTCTACCTAAATTAATTTACTTATTTAGTGTCATACCAATTAAACTATCAGATAATTATTTTCTAGAGCTGGATAAAATAATATCAAAATTCGTCTGGAAGAACAAAAGGTCCAGAATATCAAAGGGACTAACGAAAAGAATGCTAGGGAAGGTGACCCAGTGCTACCAGATCTCAAATTGCATTATAAAGCAGCAATTATCAAAACCACTTGGTACTGGCTAAGAAACAGAAGGGTAGAGAAGTGGAATAGGCTAGGTACTCAAGACACAGTAGGCAATGAATATAGCAATGTACTGTTTGATCAACCCAGGGACTCCAGCTTCTGGGATAAGAACTAATTGTCTGACAAAAATTGCTGGGAAAGTTGGATAACAGTGTGGTGGAAACTGGGCATAGATCTATGCCTGACACCGTACACAATAAAGTCCAAATGAGTACACGATCTAGGTCTAAAGATTGATACTATGGACAATTTGGAGGAGCAAGGAATAGTGTATTAATTAGATTTATGGAGAAGGGAAGAATTTTTGACTGAAGAAGAGGAATACTATTGTGCTATAAGAAATGATGAACAAGAAGACTGCAGAGAATTGTAAGGTATCAATAATAAATGATCTGGAAAGCTGGTGCAGAAGGGACAAAAAAGCCTGAATAGAAATCAAGAAATCCTAAAGGAAAATTAGCCTGCTCTGTTAGGATAAGAGGGTGATGTCAGATAGAAAGACTATGTCAGGGCATCTCCAGATGGAAAACTCCCAGGAACATCATGGCCAGAATTAAGCAGCCAGAGAGAGAGCTCAGGTACCAAAGAGCCACAGTCAGGACCACCTGATGCATGGCAGAGTTTACCCTTCCAGAACGCAGCCTAGAAAGAATCACTTACCCGTAAGACCAAGTAGAATCCAACAGGGGGAAAATGGACCATTAGTAGTGTAAAGGATTTTGGAGCCTGCCTGATGAAAAGATGAGAGCTAAGGAGTAACTGAAGTGCTGCCAACAAAAATCAGGAAAACCTGGAAAGGTCAATGTATTTGAGCAGCCAGGTGGTGCTAAAGAGGATCCAGTAAGTGTATTCTGTAAGGGAGTCAAAAGAGAAATGTCCCATCACAACCCTTTTGCCTTCAGGGGCTACAGAGGGACTTTAAAAAGATGAACACTTTTGTTTGGTTTTGATGGAATTAAAAGAAGAAAGAAAAGAGAAGGGAAAAGGAACATAGCAAGGGAGAAATTTGCAAAAGAAAAAAGTGTGTGTGTGTGGGAGAGAGAACTTGGTATTTCTCCTAAATGGGTTAGGGGAAAACAGGAGTCTACAATTACAGAGCAGAGAGTCAGGGGTAGGGGGTGGCATCTTATCTGAACCTGGCAGAGAGGAGCTCTGAGCATATGTGCACACAGAGTTTGGGGAAGAAATGCATTAAAGTCCCTTGGGAACAAGACAGACAGAGGGGAGAGGAAGGGGAAGGTCACAAGCAAAGTAAACTTGAGCTTCTGAGTGTGAATTCTCAACAGGTAGGGATCAGAGGGAAAGTTAGGACATCTGATTGCCAATGAATTTGCTCCGACTGGGGCAGGTGGCTGGGACAGGAGCAGAAGAAGCCTGGTGCTAAATTCAGTTCTAGGTTATGTATTGGGTTTGGTTACATTTCTGTGTTACCACTTTCTCTAACAGGAGATCAAAGAGAGGAGAAAGTACAAGAAGATAGGGTGGAAGGAAATCCTTTTATTTATTTTTTTATTAATTTCAGTTTTCTACAATCACTTCCATAATACTTAGATTTTCTCCCCCCTCCCTCCCGGAGATGGCGTGCAATCTTACATAGGTTCTACACATACATTCTTTTTTTGTTTAATTAAATTATTTGATTTGTTTTCAGTTTTCTACAGTCACTTCCATATATCTTAGACTTTTTTCCCTCCCTCCCTGAAATGGCGTGCTATCTTCTATAGGTTCTACACATTCATTTTTACTAAACACATTTGCACATTAGTCATATTGCATAGAAGAATTAAAATGAATGGGAGAAACCATGAGAAAAATCCAAACAAAACATAACACAAGAGAAAATATTCTACTTCATTCTGCATTCCAGTTCCATAGTTCTTTCTCTGAGTGCGGATGGCAATTTTTCTCAGTCTTTTGGAAATGTTTTAGGTCCTTGCATTGCTATGAATGGCTAAGTCTACCAGAAAAATTCCTCACACACTGTAGTTGTTACTGTGTACAATGATCTCCTGGTTCTAATTTCACTCAGCATCCGTTCATATAGGTCCTTCCAGGCCTCTCTGAAGTCTTCCTGTTCATCATTTTTTTTTTTCTGTTCATCATTTTTTAAAAAATTATTTTGTTTTCATTCTTCTACAATCACTTCCATATAGCTTAGACTTTTTCCCCCTCCCTCCCCTGAGGTAGCATGCAATCTCATATAGGTTCTATACATACATTCCTATTAAATACATTTTCACCTTAGTGATGTTGAGTCGAAGATTTTAAATGAATGGGAGAAACCATAAAACAAAAGAAAATGGTCTGCTTCATTCTACAATCCAATTCCATAGTTCTTTCTCTGGATGTGAAAGGCATTTTGCCTCAAGAGTCTAGTGGGAATTTTTTAAGTCATTGCATTGCTTTGAAGGACTAAGTCTACCAGAAAAATTCCTCACACACTGGTTGTTGCTGTGTACAAAATTCTCTTTTGGCTCTGCTTCTTTCTGCTTCTGCTTCTTTCACTCAGCATCAGTTCACATAAGTCTTTCCAGACCTCTCTAAAGTCTTCCTGTTCATCATTTCTTATAGCACAATAATGTTCCATTACATTCATATTCCAAAACTTGTTCAGCCACTCCCCAACTGATTTCCAGTTTTGGGTCACCATAAAGAGAGCTGCTATATTTTTCTTCATGTGGGACCCTTTCTCATTTTTATGATTTCTTTGGAGTACAGTCCTATAAATGATATCGCTGGGTCAAAGGGTATGCACATTTTTGTAGCCCTTTGGGCATAGTTCCAAATTGCTCTCCAGGATGGTTGGATGAGCTCCCAGCTCCACCAACAATGAATTAGTGTTCCAGCTCTCCCACGTCTTCTTCAACATTTATCATCTTCCTGTTTTGTCTTGTTAGCCAATCTGATAGTTGTGATGTGGTACCTCAGTTGTTTTGATTTGCATCTCTCTAATTAGTAGTGATTTAAAGCATTTTTTCATATGACTGTAGATCTCTTTAATTTCTTCCTCTGAAAACTCCCTGTTCATATCCTTTGACCATTTATCAATTGGGGAATGACTTGTATTGTTGTACATTTGACTCAGTTCTGTATATATTTTAGAAATGAGACCTTTATCACAGACACTAGTTGCACAAATTCTTTCCCAGTTTTCTGCTTGCCTCCTAATCTTGGTTGCATTGGGTTTGTTTGTGCAAAAACTTTTCAATTTAATGTAATCAGTTATCCATTTTTCACTTCATGATGTTCTCTGTCTCTTGTTCAGTGAAAAATTCCTCCATTCTCCATAAATCTGACAAGCTCCCCTAATTTGTTTGTAGTATCAGTCTTTATACCTGGATCATGTACCCATTTGGAGCTTATTCTTGTGTACAATGTCAGACATTGGTCTATACCTAGTTTCCACCATACTGTTACCCAGTTTTCCCAGCAGTTTTTGTCAAACAGTGAGTTCTTATCCCAGAAGCTGGGGTCCTTGGGTTGATCAAACAGTAGATTGCTATATTCATTGACTACTGTTTCTTGAGTACCTAGCCTTTTCCACTTCTCTACCCCTCTGTTTCTTAGCCAGTACCAAGTGGTTTCGATGATTGCTGCTTTGTAATACAATTTGAGATCTAGTAAGGCTAGGCCACCTTCCCTAACATTTCTTTTCATTAATTCCCTTGAAATTCTGGACTTTTTGTTCTTCCAGATGAATTTTGATATTATTTTTTCTAGCTCTAGGAAATATTATTTCTGGTAGTTTGATAAGTATGGCACTGAATAAGTAAATCAATGTAGGTAGAATTGTCATTTTTATTATATTAGCTCAGCCTACCCACCAGCAACTGATGTTTTCCACTTATTTAGATCTGACTTTGTGTGAAAAGTGTTTTGTAATTATGTTCATATAGTCCCTTGGTTTGTTTTGGCAGGTAGACTCCCATATATTTTACAGTGGCTACCGTAGCTTTAAATGGGATTTCTCTTTCTACCTCTTGCTGTTGGGCTTTGTTACTTATATACAGCAATACAGATGATTAGTGTGGGTTTATTTTGTAACCTGCAACTTTTGTTTATTATTTCAAGTAGTTCTTTACTTGATTTCTCTAGGATTCTCAAGTATATCATCATATTATCTGCAAAGAGTGATAACTTCCTTTCTTCTTTGCCAATTCTAATTCCTTCCATTTCTTTTTCTTCTTGCTAAAACTAACATTTCTAGTACCAAATTGAATAGCAGTGGTCATAATGGACATCCTTGTTTCACCCCTGATCTTATTGGAAATGCATCTGGCTTGTCCTCATTGTGTGTGGTGCTTGCTGATGATTTTAGGTAGATACTGCTTCTTTTTTTATGAAAGGCTCCATTTATTCCTATGCTCTCCAGTGTTTTCAATAGGAATGGGTGTTGTTTTTTGTCAGAAGCTTTTTCTGCATCTATTGAGATAATCATATGATTTCTGTTAGTTTTGTTTTTGATATGATCAGTAATGGGATAGTTTTCCTAATATTGAACCAGCCCTGCATTCCTGGTAAAAATCCTGCCTGATCATAATATATTATTCTTGTAATAAGTTGTTTGCTAATATCTTATTTAAACTTTTGCATCTATATTCATTAGAGAAATTGGTCCATAATTTTCTTTTTAAATTCTTCCATGAATTCTTTTTTCGTATTTTTAAAATCATTGACCAATTTTTCTGCTACCTCTCTCTAATTTGGCTTTTAAAATCCTTCTTGAGCTCTTCCAAGAATGCTCTTTGTGCTTGAGAGCAGTTCATATTCCCTTCTGAGGTTTTAGTTGGGAGTAGTCTCAATGCTGACCTCTTCAGTATTCATGTTTCGGTCCTTGTCCCCATCAGATTCTATGGTCTTTTCTTTTCTGGTTTGCTTTCTGCTCAAGATGATTGCCTTTTTCCTGGCTTTTAAAGTGGATCTCTGCTTCTGAGGTTCAGGGGGCTCTGTCCCATAGTTCTTGTGTTTAGAACTTGAGACTTTTTGTATTGTGGTCTCTGGTTCTTTCAGCTGGAAGCTAGAATGCTGCAGCTTACCTGGTGCTGCTGAGCTGGCTGGTGTGCCAGAGCAGAAGCCCTGTGAAGTCTTTCCGTGTATCCCCTGAGTTACCCCGGATCTTGCTGTGAGGTGTGGGGGAGGGATGGCCTGACTTGAGGAGGTCTCCTCTCCTGAGCTGGAGTACCGGCAAGTTCAGTGGTTGGTGAACCTCTGTCTGCATTAGTGTCTTCCCGATTCCCCTGGCTGTGCTAAGGCACATGAGGGGTCCTGGTAGTGGCACTTACAGGCTTCACCCCCCTGGGGCTCCGGATCTCCTCCTGGTTTGTTGAGGTGGGGCTCTCTGGGACAGCTCTGGTCCTGCACTGGTCCCCTTCAGTCACAGCAAGAGGAAACCCCCTTCACAATTTTCCTAGCCTCACAGGCTGAGACTGTTTACCCCTTTGGCTGATCCCCCTATTCCAGGATTTTTCCTGGGGAAATATTCTTGGGTTTTTCAAGGGCAACAAGGGGAGAGGGGGATAGCACTTGCAGATCACTCGGCCCTCCGCAAGTTCAAGTAGTTGACGTACATTTAATCTGCAGGCTGGTAGTCTCAGGAGTGGCTGCTGCTGTTATGGGGGTCTACCGCTGCTCTCTCACCCAGTTCTGCTGGACTCTGGTCCTGTGCTGATAAGTTTGAGGATCCACATTGCCGCTTCTGCTTCTTGCTTCCTGCTCGGCTTTGCTGTGGGGGGTGGGGGGGAATGGTCTGCACTGATCCAGCCTGTGTGCTCTGTGCTCCTCCAGCCCTGCACAGCATATCCTTCCCATTGACCTTCCGGGCTGTAAATATGCCACTCTGTCTTCTAGTGGATTCTGCCACTCTAAAATTTGTTCAGATTCTCTTTTTAGAGACATCTGGAGGAGTTTGTTGTAGAACTTAGGTGAGTGTGTGCTCTCACTCAACCATCTTGGCTCCGCCCCCAGGAAATTCTCAGAGTAATCATAATGAGGAATGAATGCGATGGGCTGACCCTTCAAAGCAGGGGCAGCAAATGGATTGGAAGAAATATATCTTTTCTGCCTTTGAAACAAAGCTCTACACAGAGTTAAAATGAGAACCGAAGCAGAATTCATGCTCCTGGTGAACTCAGACAAGGCCACAGTCAGAATAGAGGAGCAGAGGTAAAGGAGACCACAGGAAATTACCTTGTGCTTGAGGGCAGCAGACAGTGAAACATTATCAGTACTTGGTGTAAATGCACTGAATTGGGAAGCATCCAACTTAATCAGATTACAGGTGTGAGAAACATACTCTCTTTACACAAACATTTCACTTGTGAAATCAGGAAAGCTTTGATTAATTTTTACATTCATTCCACCTGAATAAACGAGTTGTTCCTAATGGATTGCTACCATTGTTCAGACCAATGTGAGCCTTTTATGCCCTGTTTCCAGTTTGAATTTCCCGCCTTGCTCTCCATTGTATTGCTAGATGCAGCCTCCTGAACATCTCACTTCATATTCCCTCTGATAGATTCTGCTTCAAACAGAGTGGGACAGATAGGCTGGGAGCTTCGGAATTGACAGGCTGAATTGGTTACATATTATTTAAAAACAAGCTGTGTGTGCTAGAGATGTGAAGTTTCTCATCTATTTTTCTTTTTCTGCTTTCTGTATTGGAAAGTGTTTATTTTTGTTTGTTGATCAGATTTAAAATTAAAATTCTGAGAAAATAAACCAGAAATATAGTTAATGTAATCAAGGGACATAAGTTTTGTCTAAGTCTTCTGACAACAGAATAATATATGTATGTACTTTCCGTTGGGGGAGGGACAATTTTTGTTTCCCATTCAACAAATAGAGGGAATCATTAATAATAGGTTAGAAGACTTTAACTTGATTACAATAAAAATTATAATAAAAAATAGCTGTTTAAAAACTAACCAAGGTCCCACTCATATGAAAGCAATCTAAAATTAGTAAACAGATAATTTTCAGGAAGAGGATCCATTATGAAGAATCTCTCAACAAAGTCAAAATGTTCGTCCTCTCTGGTCATGAGAGGGATGCAAATTCAATCGTTCCAGTCACCAAAATTATATCTTGGAGGTGTCTGGCTGCATTCTGTCATCTCCGCTGCCCATGCCCCCTCCCCCCCCCCCCCCCAATATGCTCACTGTCTGTTCCCTAGGACATGGCCCTCCTTCTGCCTTCTCTCTTTGTGCCCTAGTCAGCCAGTTGGTGCCTTCAAAATGAGAGGCATTGTGCTGAGGATACAAAAGAAGCCAGGAACAGGACTGCCACCCTCCAGAAACTCCCTTCTACTCTAATTGGGGAGACATATCAATCTCCAGGTACAGAGAAGACAGATACAGAGTGGGTGGAAGGGAGTCTGAGAGAGGAGAGTACCAGGAAAGGCCTCCTACAGAAAGAAGGTAGGATTGTAGCTGAGTCTCTAAGGAAGCCAGGAGAAAGGGAAAGTGTCCCAGGCAATGCTGCTAAATCATAGAGTATGTGGGGGCCAGGGTGGGCCGAGAGGGCATGACGTGTAAGAAGAATGGAAAAGTAGGAAGGGACTATGTTATGGAGGGTTTTGAACATGGAACAGAACATTTTGTTTTTGATCCTGGAGGTAATGAGGAGCCTTTGGGCTTTATTGAGTAGAGGAGTCCTGTAATCAGACCTGCCTTAAGGAAGATCGCTTTGACAGGTGAATGGCCAGTGGGCTGGAAGTGACCCACCATAGGTTATCACAGTAGTCCAGGCGTAGTGAGGTGATGAGGGCCTGGCACTGTACTAAGAGCTTTACAAGTGGGATCTCATTGGAGCCTTCCACTAACCCTGGGTGGGAGGTGCTGTTATCATCATTTAACAGCTGAGGAAACTGAGGCAGACTGTGACGTGGCCTGCCCAGAGTCACAGCTGATAAGTTTCTGAGGTCTTCCTGACTCCTGGCCAAGTGTCAGGTTCACTGTCGGGTGTCCTGACTTCAGAGTTTACTGGATGTGGGGAGAATAGGAATTTTGAGGGAGAGGCAGTGAATTCAGGTTGGGATGTGCTGACTTTGATGTCTGTAGAAGATCCAGTTTGAGATGTCTGATATGCTGTAGGTAAGCTTCAGTACTGGAGAGATGTTACCACTGGACAAAGAGATCTGAGACTCATTAGCATGAATCCATGGGGGCTGGTGAGATCACCGAGTGAGAGAGTGTAGAGGGAGAAGAGAGGATGGCCTGGCACCAAGCTGGAAGGATGCATCCCCACAGTTAACAGCTGTGGCCTCCAGTGAAGGTCCAGGGGCCGCCAGGAAGCTGGGAAGAGACAGTCCCTCCTCCCCTCTGCCTTCCCAAAAGAGAGCCACAGAGGGCCTCCTTTGCTCCCCTGCCTCTCTACAAGTTAGTCAGTATTCCTTTGGTTTCACTTCCCTAGTCGGTGGGGAGATCCTTGAGGAAGGGGCCTGTCTTTTTTGCCCTTTTTGTGTCTCCCAATGTCTGGCACATAGTAGGTGTCTCTTGACTGATTGGCTGCTCTCCTACATGGCCGACTTGGATTGAATTAAATGTCGTCTCAATTCACCAAATTCACGAAAATAATTAAAAGCTATGAAATCTAATGCTAATGGCAATTTAAACTTTAGAATCTTCTTAAGAAAATTTGATGGTGAACAAGTAACATTATTAAAATCCTACTCTGAGTCCATTTCATTCTTGAGACTATGCTCCCAAGGTATGAGCAGAAACACTGGTTTTAGAGATCTTCATGGTGGCATCCTTGGCATTGCACCAGGCTGGGAGCAGTCTTACTGTCCAGTGAGAGGAGTGATGGTAATACTTCGTTGATGAAGTGAACTACTGAAAACCATTAGGACTGGCAAGTATGAGAATGATGGGCAAATTTAGGACAACCTTTATGAAATCACTCTGGAGGAAAAAGAACTAGTTAGTAGACCAGCACACCCAAACATGCTGATGGGGACTTTGCATGCCTGAGAAATTAATCCAAGAACATTTGAGTTAAAATGTATTGTGACTGCTATGTTTGGTTTCATTCTGGCCCCTATACCCTGTATTTATTGTTTTTTTCATTGCTTTTAAATCCAAATATGCTCCTCTCCTCTTCAGGAGGGCATTTCTCCTGGGACCTCTTATTTGCTCTTTGGATGACCCGATAAAGGCCTGTTAAGAATAACAAGAAGGAAGAAGTGGCATTGTACAATGCTTTAAGGTTTGCAAAGCACAGTACAAACATTTCACTCTCACAACAACCCTGGGGTTGTTATGAGGTATTATCCTCATTTTACAGAGGAGGAAACTGAGGCAGGCTGCAGTTAAGTGACTTGACCACAGTTAGTCAGTGTCTGAGGCTGAATATGAAGTTATGCCTTCCTGATTCCAGGATCAGAACTCCTATCCACTGTACCCTCTAACTTCCCTCACTGAATTTAATGATCACCACTATACCAATAGCTTCCTGATCTATATCCTCCTCTTCTGAGTAGAATCTAGATATCTTCTTTTCTACACACCAGGCCCACTGGCTTCCTGGAAACTTCTAACTTTTCCAGGAATTTAGTTTGCATTTTTCATTATTCTGAACTCAATTGATATAAATGAACATAAACTTTCCATATGCAAATATAATAAGAATTGTATGTGAAGCTGCAAGTCCCTGTTACACATAGCTTGGGGGTTTGGGGTGCATAATAAATTCAGCGTGTTAGTGTCAAAGCTGTCTTACTTATCTCCCTTTTTCAGAACCTTCTTTTCTGCACATTTTAAAAAGTCAGGGGCTCTTTTCTTTGGGGGACATCATTATTGTTAGCACCTTCCCAGCTACTGCTCCCACCCCCAAACACACCAAGAGCATTCCCCGGTAACAAGCTGCCAATTAACTGTCTCAGACTGTATGGCTCCAGTGTGTCTCAGGCTCAGCGTCTAAAAGCAAACTCATCTTGGACCCTAAATCAGTTCCTGTTTTTGTCAAGTTAGTTACCTTCCTTCTAGTTTGCTAGGTTGGTGACCAGAGTCATCACCAACCTTTCATTCTTCCGGCCCCACAGACCCAGTTCATTGTCTGTTCTCCACGCATGGCCTCTCTCCCATGCATCCCCCCATTTCTCCTCATGGGGCCACCTCCATCATTCACCATTTCTCCCTGGGACAGGTGCAGTGGGCCTTCCATAGTCCTTGCCCTATAGAGGACTGCATCCTCCACTCAACTACCAAATTGTGTATCTGCCCCATGACACCCCAAGTTCTCTAAAGGGCACTGAAAGTCCTTCACAGCCTGCACCCAGTACTCCTTTCCTGCCCTGTTGTTCACTTTCCCCCATTCTGAGGTTCATCCAAATTCCTCTTCCTCACCTGTGAAGCCCATTCTCAAACCTTACCTTACCCAGGCAAGCACTACCTTTGGTGGGAAGCCATTTCTTATCCTTCTTCCTGTAAAGGCTTCCAAAAATTCCCTCTTGTACTTTGCATATGCAGAGCTGTTGAGGGAAAAAAATAATTAATATTATACCTTGCCTTTTAGGTACCAGTCTGGAGAAGCACATGTATTTAATATTCTGAAACCAAGCATTTCTGTCTTAGAGTAAGAACTATTCGTACTACCATCTCGTTCTCCTCACTCCCTCCAACTCTAATCTCTCTTTCCTAAGACCATTTGAAGTCATATTTATAGGAGTCTTGTGCAAGGGAAACGTTACAGTGTGTATTACAAAGCACAATTTAAGTCATCTCCATTGTAAGAATAATAATTTTCACTTAATCTTGCACTAAAATCTGTGGGGCAGCTGGATTCCTCCTTGACCCCTCGACTCTGGATTTGCAAGGGCTTCCTTCCTGTGTCCTGCCCTGATCTTTGTGAAGGAGAGAGAGCACACATTCCTTAGATGTGAGCCCTAGGGCCAAGTTAGGTGGGCTGTGGACTCAACTAGGCCAACTGTACTCTTCCTGGGCCTTCATTTTGTGTTCTTCACTGTCAGGACCATTTCCTCAAGGAAAAAAACTGAAGAATTATTTTTTTCAGTGAGTTTTTGAACCTCCTTTTCCGGCAAATTCTGCTTTTTAAAACATTCTTCTCCTCATTGGTTTTTTGGACTTCTTTTGCCATTTGGGTTAGTCTATTTTTAAAGGTGTTAACTTTCTTCATCATTTTTTGGAGTCTCCTTTAGCATGCTGTTGACTCACTTTTCATGATTTTCTTGCACTGCTCTCATTTCTCTTCCCAGTTTTTGCCCCATCTCTCTTACTTGATTTTCAACATCCTTTTTGAGCTCTTCCATGGCCTGAGACCATTGGATATTTTTTTTTGGAGGTTTTGGATGCAGGAGCCTTGACTTTTATGTCTTCCTCTAATGGTGTGCTTTGTTCTTCCTCACCTGAAAGGATGGAAGAAAATACCTGTTCACCAAGAAAGTAACCTTCTATTGTCTTGCTTTTTCCCTTTTTTTTAGGCATTTTCTCAGTCAGTTACTTGACTTTTGAGTCCTTTGTCAAATGTAGGGTATACCCTTGGGACCTGTAAGTTCTCAGTTTCTCCAAAGTGGCACAATCATGGGAAAGGAGTTTACTCCTCTCCTGGCCTGTGCCCTGCTCTGTGAGCAACTATAAGCATTTTCTTCTGTCCTGGATCTGGGAGTAGTCACCATCAGCTTCACCATGCCAGTGCTCTTCCTCACCCCAGGAGTGCCACTCAGAACTGAGACTCAGATCAACAGCTCAATTCCCCTGGGGTCTTGAGGATGAGGGCTCCAAAAGTGGATATTCCTGTCGCTGCCCTGGGGGTCAGGGTCAGACAATACTCCCCTCTCATCCAGGTGAGCTTTCTTACTGACCTTTGAGGCTGTCTTTGGCATTTGTGAGTTGAGAAATCTGGGAACTGCAGTTGCTACCTGTGATTCCACACCCTGAAGTCTGCTCTGGTCCTGTCCGTAATGCATGGCCAAGGCTGGGCTGCGCTTCACTCTGAGCCTGGTGTCGTAGGCCTTTCCTGTCAGCCTTCCAGCTTGTCTTGGACTGGAAATCTCTTTCACTCTGCCATTTTGTGGCTTCTGCAGCTCTAGAATTTGTTTAGAGTAGTTTTTTACAAGTATTTTAATGGACTGTGCGGGGAGATGTAGAGTCTCAAGGAGAAAAACTGGAAGACATGTTGGGGTAGAGAAGTTGTTATTTCTTCATCTTTTTACTTGAACAAGAAAAGAGTGTTTTAATATGTTTCCACAATTTGTCTCGTGTTGTTTCCCCCAACAAGATGTCTGTCAGCTCTGTGAGGGCAAGAACAGTTTGCTTTTTTATAGTGCTTGGCACATAGTGGGCATTCAGTATATACTGGTAAGTCGTAATGAAGACTGAACACATTGAGGCAGAAGAGTGATTCAGACCGGAAGGTGCTGGCAGTGGAGACAGTGCCACACGGATGCAAGAGGGGATGCAGAAACGCTTCTTAGCACTTTTCTGAAGCAGCGCTCCAAAAAAGACCTCTTTGGGGTTTGGGTTTTAATTTTTTAATTAAGTTTTTTCTCCCCAGTAATGCACATCCAGTTTCTCTCCCATCTGCTTGCCCCAGCATCCACTGACATGAAGAAAAACAAAATTCCTGTAACAAAACAGCTGATATCTGTCTGCTCCCCAAATCTGTCAGGGGAGTGAGTATCCAGAAGAACACAGAAAGTGCCCATTCTGTTCCTAGCACTGGGCTAGATATTGGGCACAAAAAGACAAATAGGGACTTTACTTGTCCCTGCCCTCAAAGAGCTTATGTATTAAAGAGTTTGAATGTAAGTACGAAGGAACAAAGATTTAACTAGCTTTATTGACGTTTAATATCAAGGTTATTAAACCAGTAAAATGTGCAGCTCCCACGGTAAGAGAAAAGGGTTACTGTCAACAAAATTGTTTTTATAAAGGGCTGGAAAGATCACTGGGGTTCATGAAATCTTGTATTTTCAATTTCAATGAAGAAAACACCTAATTTCCTACCATTAGAAGGGGATCATGGGCTTTAGAATCACTGGAGTTGGCTCCTTGGATGGGGAAACATCTCCATCTTGTGGAATTTTACAGTCTTGGTATTAAGGCCACTTTATAAACCCTAGCCCTTTGGGTCCCTTCAGTGCTAGAGATCTGACCAGGATAGCACATTTTCTTCTCATTGGCTGGCTTGTTCTGAATAAATTGGCGTTCTTGTTTGGTTTTTGCTTAAATGTTGGTCAGTTCCAGTGGCAGTAACTTTGTCTACTAATCGAATGCTCTTGGCTGAGTGGTAGAATGGACGGGCCCTGCGTTGGGATTCAGGAGCCCTGGTTCTATTTCTAGCTGAAATTCAGTGCACCGTTTCTTCCTGGTGTGTGCAGAGAGTTGGATGTGGTTCTTTGGAGGTATGAGGGTTAGCGAAGACATGGTTAAGGGTGGTATGAGCTCCTTAAGGGCAGAGACTATGGCATTGCCTTTCTTTGTACTCCCAAGGCCTGGGACAGAGAAGGGCCTTCATAAATGTATGACTTTTATTCATTGGGCCTTCCTCCTAGATATTTTGTGTGTGTATCTCACATCCACACCTATAGATGTCTCTATCTATATCTGCATGTAGATATAGATACGTACATACATAAAATACCTATATATGCATGTATATATGGATGTTAAGACATAGATTGTATAGATATGTACACTTCTATAATATAAAATTTGTGTTAGAGGTAGATTCACATCTCACATATGTATGTATATATATATATCTGCTAGCTGATGTTCCTAGAGACCAAAAGTTCTGCTCCCATGTTCAAGATTTTAAAATCCTCCCCAATATTTCAGTTTGATTTTCCACCCGCTTCGTCTGCCACTTGCTTTGGGGACAATAATGGAGTTGTGACTGCCATTGTGACCTTTTGGGAAGATCGTATAGGTCACTCCTCGGGGCTTTGTGTGACTTAGCAGAACAGAACACCTTTTCTTGGCCCCCCTTCCCATATGTATTGTTCCTCTCTTTTAGAATGTAAGCTTTTAGAGGGCAGGAAACAGATTTTTGTGTTCCCAGAGCTAGCATCTAGTTGGTGTTGTGATTGATCGAAACTCGCTTTTCCTTCCTTCTCTTGCCATCATTATTCCTTTCCTTGATTCCCTAAGCTTCTCTGTGTTGGTAAAACTCCTCCCCGCCTGTATTGCTCTCAAGAATAAAGAATACATTGGTTAAACAGCCAGCCCTATTTCATCTCAGTGTCTCTGATCTCAAATCCATACTCATTCCACTTTTCTCATTCATTTGGTTGACTTTTAGAGCCAATTGTGGAGAGTCTTTCACTCCATGGTCAAAGAGTGAGTAGTTTTCCTTTTTTTTTAATTCATTGCTCGCTTCCCTTCCCTAGGCAGACATCCCTTATGGCTGTGATATGGGTGTAGGCACTCAGTAAGGCCATGATGTGTTAGATAAGTAAAGGTTATACATTGTTGTTGAGTTGGTGAAAAAAGTCCAGTAGATGGCTCTTGTTGAGTACATCAAGTACTTCAAGTTGTTTTTTCCTTTGTCCCTTCAGACCCGACATCAGAGAGGTGATACCCACCCACTGACTTTAGAAGAAATTTTGGATGAAACCCAGCATTTGGACATAGGGCTTAAGCAGAAACAATGGCTGATGTCTGAGGTGAGTGGAGCAGGGTTATGTGAAAAGGAGTCAGAAACAGAAATGGGAAATCCTTGACATAAACAAATGGGTGCTTTTTGTACACATTTTTGCTTTTTTCTGGAAATAAATGTTGGTTTTTCTGTGGGGTGCATTTCAAAGGTTATTGGTAAATAAATATTGAAGTTGTCTGCAGTTGTCATGTAATCTTCAGTCTCCTCTATATTAAGTTCTGAGCTATGATGCTATGATAAAGACTATACATGCTATAATAATATGATATATGATAATATACACGTGAGACGTAGGAGAAAGGCTGAGAAAAAGTTACTAGCTCTTCGTTTGATAAACAGACTACTAGAGTAAGCAAACAGAACCCTACCCAGAAGTGCTCTTGTGGTGACAGGGGGCTCAAGGTAAACACTGAAGAGAATAATTCAGAAAACTGCATGCAGAGCCTCAGAGGGGACACGCAGCTGGGACACAAGCCCAGTAAGAACCCTAGAAGAGCTAAAGAAGAAACTGAGAAATGATTTTTAAAACCCAGTGAGAGCAGTGGAGAAAAGAATGGGAAAAACGGCAGGATGGAGGGAAGAAAATAGGAAAAGAGAATGAGTAGCTTGGAAAAAGAGAGAGAAAAACTTACTGAAGAAAATCACTCAGAGTTAGAATTGGCCTTGTGGAAACTAATGACTTCATGTGACATTAAGAAATAATAACAATGAATGCAAATACTGAAAAAAATGGAATAAATTGTGAAATATGCCATAGGGAAACAACTGACCTGGAAAACATTGAGGAGATTCTAAGAATCCCTGAACTACATGAAAGCTATGAGTGTCCAGACATCATACTTCAAGAAATCATAAATTTGCCTCTATCTCTTAGAACCAGAAGACAAAGTAGAAATTGAAGAGTCCACCAGCCACTCTTGAAACAAACCTCAAATATCAAAATTCATAGAAATATAGCTAAATAATTCACAGAAATATAGCTAAAATCCAGAGCTCTAGGTCAAGGAAAAACTGCTCCAAGTAGTCAAGAAGAAGGAATTCAAGTATTGAGGACCCATAGTAAAGATCACACAGGGTTTATCAGCCACTACTATAAGGAGCAGAGAGCTTAGAATATAATATTCCTGAAGGCCTTGGATCTAGGCGTATACAACCAATAACAATCTGCTCATCAAAATTTGAGTATAATCCTACAAGGGGAAAGTGTATATGTAAAGCAGGAGAGGACTTTCACTCATTCCTGATGAGAAGACCAAAGCTAAAAAGAAAATTTGACATTCAAACACAAGAGTCAAGGGAAGCATAAAAGAGAGAACTCATAAGGGACTAAACAAGGTTAAAGGTTTTTACTTTCTTACGTGGAGAGGTGATGCATGTAACTTCTCAGACCTTTTTCATCACCAGAGGTCATAGAGTGAGTTTAATTAAAGATACGGATATGATTCTGTTGTGTTTGGATTATCTCAAGAAAAAGGAAATAGATGGGAGAGAGGAATACATGGGGAGGGGAAGAAAACTTCACGTCGATGTGGTGTCCAAAGAGAAGTGCGTGCAAGAAGGAGACTGGGAGCAGAAGGTGCCTAAGCCTCCCCCTCATCTGAGCTGCTTAAGAAGGGAACAGTACACAGTTAGATTCAGAAATATATCTTGCCAGCAAGGAAATGAGAAGGAGAGGAAAAACAGGCATAAAAGGGAGGAAAAGGGTAGGTGAAGGGAGGCAGCAGCCAGAAGTAAAGCAGACTCAAAGAAGGAACAGGGAGAAAAGGAAGGAAAGGCATAGGAGAATAGAATGGAGGGAATGCAGTCAGCAGTTCTAACTGTAAATGTGATTAACTCACCCATAAAGTGGAAGAAGATAGAATGGATTAGAAACCAGAATTCAACAATATTTTGTTTACAAGAGACACACAGAGTGAAAAGAAGGATCTGGAGCAGAATTTACTGTGCTTCAGTTAGAGTAAAAAAGGCAGGGATAGCAATCATGATCTCAGACAAAGCAAAGATAGGCCTAATTAAAAGAGAGAAACAGGGAAGCTACATTTATCTAAAATGTGCCATTGACAGTGAATGGCATAGCATGTAAATTCTTAAAGGAAAACTTAATTTTAATTACAGGAAGATAGAAGCATTAAAACTATACTAATGGGGAACCTCAGTTCTCTCTCATCTCTCTCTGATGTGGATAAGTCTGACCACAAAAATAAATCAGAAAGAAGATAAGTAAAATTTTAGAGAAGTTAGCCGTGCTAGACCCCTGGAGAATATTGAATAAAAGTAGAAAGGATAATACCTATCTCACATCTGAGCATGACAGCTTCACAAATAAATCACATATGAAGGCTTAAAAATCCTTTTTAAAATGTGTAAAAGCAGGAATATTGAATGTATCTCCTTAAAGAGTAGATGAGTCCAAAAACAAAGAAATAATTTCATTTGAAAATAATAATGAAAAAAAATCATACCAAAATGTGTGGGATACAACCAAAGCAGTACTTGGGGGAAAATTTATATTTCTAAATGCTTACATTAACAAAGGAGAGAAAAAGCAGACCAGTGAACTGGATGTACGATTAAAATACCAGAAAAACAGTCAAGTTAAAAGCCCTCAGATAAACATCAGAAATAGAAGTCCTGAAAATCAAAGAAAGGAGAAAAGCAAATTACTGATATCAAAAATGAAAAAATATGTTAACAATGAATGAAGAAGTAAAAAGTTACTAGGAACTAGTTTGCCCAACTATATGCCAGTGTAACTGACAATCTAAATGAAATTAATGAACATTTACAAATATATAAAATTGTCCAGATAACCAGAACAGGAAACAGAATACTTAAAATAACCCTATCTTGGAAAAAGAAATTAAACCCTAAATTGAGCTCCCTCCAAAACAAAACTCAGGACTGGATACCTTTACAAGTGAATTCTACCAAACATTTTAAAAACAATTAATTCTTATACTGCATAAATGTTTTTAAAAAATAAGTGAAAGAGGCCTACCAAATTATATTTATGGCACAAATATTGTCTTGATGCCTAAAGCAGGGAGAGTTAAAACAGTGAAAGGAAGCTATCAACCAGTTTCCCTAATGAATATTGATACGAAATGTTTAAATAAATTGCTAGCAAGGTTACAACACTATGTCACAAAAATCATACACTATGAATTGTCTGGATTTCTATCAGGAATTCAGGACTGATTCATCATTAGGAAAATTATAAGTGTAATTTATGATAACTATAAACAACAGAAACATTATTTCAGTAGATACGGACAAAACTTTTGACAAAATACGACATATGTTACTGTTAAAAAACACTAGAAGGCATAGGAAAAGACAAAGCTTTCCTTAAAATCATAAGGAAGCAAACATTGGTAATGGGGATAAACTAGAGGCTTTATAGAATTCAGTATTGTGATAGAAGTGATGCATGTATATAGGTGTGTGTACACAGAGAGCAGTGAGACAAAAAGGAATCGAAGGAATAAAAATAGGCAGTGAGGAAACAAAGCTGTCACTCTCTGTGGATGATGCGACATGGTGGTGTATTTCCAGATCTAATCAGACAATCAACAGCTTCAGCAAAATTGAGGGTAGCAAATAAACGGTCACCATTTCTGTTATTACCAACAAAGCCCGACAGGAAGAACTGTAGAAAGTACAAATCGTTTGAGGCCAAATCTTGGCCTGCCTGCCAAGACCCACCCAGGAGCTATAGAAACAGTTATAAAACTCCATGCAAATAAAGCCATCTGAAGAATTGGAGAAATATCAATTATGCCTGGGTAAGCCAAGACAATGTGATAAAAAAGACAGCACTCCTGAAATTAATTTACTTATTCAGGGCCGTGCCAAAGAGTTACTTTTTAGAACTAGAAATATTAATAACAAAAAACATCTAGAAGAACGAAAGGTTCAAGGTCATGTGTACAGTCAAGCCAAAAGATTCCTGCATTAACCATACCTCAAAGGTCAAGACTGTGGAGAATCGGTGCAAAAACATGCAGAGTTTGGGGGCTAGCCTTGCTGGATCTCAGAAGTGTATTACAGAGCCAGAGTCATTGAAACAGTTTGGTCCTGGATAAGAACAAGAGTCGTTGATCATTGGAACAGATTAGTTATAAAATATACAGAAGAAAATGACTGCAGTAACCTAGTGTTTGATAAACCCAAAGATCCCAGATTTGGGGGTAAGAACTCCCAATTTAACAAAAACTGCTGGGAAAACTGGAAAGAAGCCTGGCAGAAACTAAGTATAGACTAGTATTTCACAATGTATGTACAAGATAAACTCAAAATGGGTGTATGATTTTGATAGGGGGAATATTATAAGCAGGTTAGTGAAGCAGAGAAGAAATTGCTTTTAGATCTGTGAAAAAGAAGAGTTCACGACTGAACAAGAGGCAGAGGCTCCCAGGACATAAAATGAGTAATATTTGATTATATAAAATTAGAAGGGTTTTGTATAAAAATATCCAATATGTATAAAATTAGAAGAAAAGCGGGAAACTGAGGGAAAATATCTTTGCAGTGAGCTTCTCTGATGATGGTCTCATTTCAAAGATTTATAGAGAACAGATTCAAATTTATAAGAGAATTGATCAGGGGATATGAATAGGTGGTAGTCAGAGGAGCATTAAAAAGCTAGCAGTAATCATATCTTAAAAAGTGCTCTCAAACACAAATTAAAACAACTCTGAAATACCACCTCACATCCATCTGATTGGCTAAGATGATCAAAAAGGAATTTGACAAATGCTAGAGTGGCTGAGGGAAAATAGGGAGCTAGCACATTGTTGGAGGGGCTGTGAAGTGGTCCAGCTATTCTGGAGAACAATTTGGAACTATGCCCAAAGGGCTAAAAAATTACGCATACCCTTTGATCCAGCAATACACTCCAGCTCTTTTTGTCGTGGCAAAGAATTGGAAATGAAGAGGATGCCCGTCAATTGGGGAATAGCTGGATAGGTTATGGTATATGATTGTAATGGAATGCTTTTGTGCTATAAGAAATGATGAAGGGGATTGTTTCAGAGAAACTTGGGAAGACCTGTATGAACTGATGCAAAGTAGTAAAATTAGCAGAACTGGGATAACAGAAACTGCAGTATTGTAAAGAGAATCAACTTGAGAAAGGCTCAGTAGCTATCCACACAATGACCTACCATAACTCTAGAGGACTCAGTATTAAATGCTGCCCACCTCCAGAGAGAGAATTGGTGGACTCAGTGTAGACTGGGTGGGAGGAGGGTAGAGGAATGTTTAATGCAGGAATCTTTTAGCTTGACTGTGCACATTTGTAATGGACTTTGTATCTCTTGCCTTCTCAGTCAAGGAGGGAGGAGGGAGGGGGAGGGGAAGAATCTGGAACTGAAAACAAAATAAAATTGAATTTTTAAACATCTGATCCAGTGTTGGAACAGGAACTCCAAGAACTGGTGAGTGTTAGAAGGACCACTCCCTACCTGCTGACCCTGAAAAAAGGGTTGCTCTCGGAAAGGCAAATGCCTGAGAAATTAAGTTTGTGTTAAACTAAGACGTGGCCTTGGAGTATAGTGTCCAATGATGGTACTGGACTCCGGAGACTAAAATTTAAATTAATTCATTGCTAAACTAGAAGATGAGATTGGGTTGTGATCTACATGATTGGAGGGAGTGTCCCCATCAGTGAGATCCCCAGAGCTCTCTACTCTTCTTAGGTTTTTCTAAAGCTGCTAGTACCACTTGACTATAACTCGGGAAGGCTGGCTGCCTAGTTTTGCATTCCAGGGTCAGCACCCTACTTTGTGGGGAAGATGGGGTGAAAAATACCTCCCTTTGACCATCAGGGTTCTTGGGGATGCCTCCATTTTGAATCTTTCATTCTTCCTTACTGAATATGGGCAAGGGCACTGCCAGGCAGTAGTGGTGTGGGCTGGTCCCCTGCAGACATGTGCCAGGCAGTCTGCTATTGAATGGTGTGTACACTGCACATGCTTATACTCTGTCACTGTTACAGGCGCTAGTCAACAACCCCAAAATTGAAGTAGTAGATGGGAAGTACACCTTCAAGCCCAAGTACAACCTTAAAGATAAGAAGGCCTTGCTTCGGCTCCTGGACAAGCATGACCAGAGAGGCTTGGGAGGGATCCTCCTAGAAGACATTGAGGAGGGGCTGCCCAATGCACAGAAAGCCATCAAGGTAATTGTATGGTGCTCGTGTGTTTGATCACCAGACATGGAGAACGCTTTGGTTTTTATGATTTTAAACACCCTTCCATGGAAGTGGCCAGGAGTCTGGGGGGTAGCAGGGGCCATTGTGGTGACAGAGCTGCATGCTAGACACCTGATATGTCCTTTATACAGGGAACACTGAA
The DNA here is from genome assembly GCF_028372415.1 of Notamacropus eugenii. Taxonomy (NCBI): domain Eukaryota; kingdom Metazoa; phylum Chordata; class Mammalia; order Diprotodontia; family Macropodidae; genus Notamacropus; species Notamacropus eugenii. The sequence goes on from NC_092878.1 coordinate 167,380,054, forward strand.
CCACTGAAAGCTCATGACTCTGAGCCCTTGCACCAGGACTGAAGTATACTCAGATCACAAGAGAGTTGCCTCTTGCCACAAGTCTGTGCTGCTGGTTAGAATGAGAGCTCTGGCCCCTTAGTGTTGGAGGGAAACTGGAGGGGGAGTTGGGGAGCATGTGTTCTTAGCTAGAGGAAACCCCCATTTACATTATTCTGGGCTCTGACAGAGTTGTTACAGTAGTCAGGCCTAGAGGAGTGGGCGGATCACACTGGAGGTAGGTGGAAAAGGTCTGAATAGACCAGTTTGGCTAGAATTCAAGTTCATGGAAAGGAGCCATGGGGAAACAAAGACAGGTAGAGAAGGCCAAGAATTTGGACTTTATCCTGTGGGCACTGTGGAGATCTTGGATAGTTTTCAGCGATCAGAGTGATACTGATGTCTAGGGAGGTGAGTCAAATTTATAAAAAGAAAAACCATTCAATCGATTAAATGGTCAGCACAACAGGTAATTTTCAGATAAAGAAATCTAAGCCGTTGATAGTCATTTGAACAAGTACTCTGAATCACTAATAGAGAAATGCACATCAGAACAATTCCGAGGGACCACCTCACACCCACCAGACAGGTAACCTGACAGAATAGGAAAATGACAGATGCTAGAGGGGATGGGGAAAAATAGGGGCACTAGCATATTGTTGGTGCAGCTGTGAACTGGTCCATCCATTCTAGAGAACAGTATTGGAACTATGCAGACTCTTTGACCCAGCAGTCACTCCTAGGTCTGTAGCCAAAGAGGTCAGAGAAAAAGGAAAAGGACCCAGATGTTGGAAATGTTTACAGCAGCTCTTTTTGTGGTGACAAAATGGAGGGGATGTCCATCCTTTGGGGAATGGCTGAGCATATTGTGATCTGTGATTGTGACGGAATCCTCTTGTTGGTTTCAGAAAAAAAATGGAAAGTTGGCATCCATTTGTGGTGGAGATGGCAAGGGAGTAGACATCTTTATGTAGCCTCCAGAGCTTGCTTTTGTCATTCTAGAATCCTACCATCCTTCTGAGTTTCTTGGTCTGGCTTTCCCCTGGGGGTTGGGACTTCTCTGAAGCTAGCCTGTGGGGATGCATTAGACTTGTCATAAGCAGCAGCTCTGGCACTGGCATTTCTTCTGGCTGAGGGTTTGGGGGGAGCAGGTGTTTCACAGGATTCAGAGTGCTACAGATGGCCACACCCTGTCACATCTGGACTTCCTTCCTGTCTCCATTGTAAGGAAGCCCATGGATGGCCTGAATTGTCACATATTTTGCTCATTCTGATTATAGAATTTAAGCTTACATCAGATTGCTATTGACAGAATTTGTTTTAAGCCAAAACTTAAGATTCTTGCAGAATTATCACAAAGTCACAAACCCATTAGAGACAACTAATTTGCAAGGTGATTTAAGAGAATAACTGGAGCCATGGACAGACTCTTTTAGGGAGCTCCTTGAGCAGTCTAGCTGTGGATTCAGGAGGTAAATGTAGTTTGTGAGAGCTTACAGTCCCTCTCTCCTACCCTTCCCCTTTCCCCCCTGCCCCGCGGCATTGCTGGCTCCCCTCACCATGGGAGCCTTGGGGAATGATGACGTGAGAAGAGCTGGGCTTGGTCATTTTGTGTCCTTCTCATTGGAAGTCCATGGAATTGGGCTGTCATCTCCTGCCGCTGCCACCAGGGAAAAGTCTAGAATGTCATAAGGGCATAGATTGAGGCAGAATAGGACTAAATAGGAATACCCTGAGTTCAGATACTGTCTCAGATACTTCCTAGCTGTGGGACCCTGGGCAAGTCACTTCACCCTGTTTGCCAAAGTTTCCTCATCTGTAAAGTGAGCTGGAGAAGGAAATGGCCAACACCTCAGGTATCTTTGCCAAGACAACCCCAAGTAGGATCATGAAGAGTCTGATATGACTGAACAACAGGACCTTGGAGGTCTGACCTCGTCATATTACAGGGGAGGAACTGAGGCCCAGAAAGAGGAATCTACCTCCCCAAGGGCAAGCAGATATAAAGTAGCCCCAGGCCTCTGTCTCAAAGCTGTCGTAAACACAAAGGGCTTTTTCCTTGTTTTTAAATTCTCTCAGGTTCTGAAACTTGCCTCATTTATCCATTTGGATCTTGAATAATGGCATAGGTATTTCTTCAGCACCACTCTGCCAAAGCCCTCCTCCTGTAGCTTCCCTTGGCCCTTGGCCTCTGAAAGCCTGTTAGATGCTTGGAACCTCCTGGGAAAAGGTGTTACTGGTCAGTCTAGGTCAAGGGGATTGTGCTGGCCCATCATAAGGTTACTTAAGGCCACATGGGGAATAGCTACTTTGGTTCACACTCAGGGGGCAAGGTCTCTGTCTCCCAGCCCGTGAAGGTCTTAGAGCTTTCAAAATGTTCCTGACCTAAGGGGAGTTCCCCCCAGCGAACATGCTGTTCTCTGGGGGTGATTCCATGTGGTTGCTTTCTGGTGCAGATGCTTTGAGACAAGAAGAGGTTGTAGTCTGCATTACCATACAGTACTGTGAATTTCAGAGGAGGGCACTGACACATAGCTCTTTGGAAGGGTCAGGATACCTCCTTTCAGAGAGTATGGAAGAAAGCGTGGTCTTGGGGTTGGGGGGAGAGACCTGGGTTCAAATGCTGCCTTGGGCACTGATCAAATGAGATGGCCTTTGTAGAGTGTGCTCTGTGGGCCTTCAAGCCTTGGGCAGTGTTCTCTTTGCTCTTAGTACCATATGAGCTGAGCGTGGGTTTTTGTGACAATAGTTGTTGTCTGTACAACAGACAACATCTCTTAACATCCCCAGGTTTACATCCCTTGTTTGTCCAAGGAGGTCCTAGACTCTTGGGGCCTCCTTCTTTTCAGGACTCCGCATCCTGACTGACCTTTGGGTTCTCACTGTCATCACCCCATCCTGATTTGTGTGATTGCTGGCCCCGTCAGCTCTACACACACAAGGTGTGAGGGGAGTGGTGTTCAAACCAATGGGTGCCTTGGAATTGAAGTTCATCACTGCTCACCATGACCACTGTGTGTAATGTTAATGGAATGGGAAGATCTTTTCCTCCCATTAATAGGCTTATGTGACCTGCTTTGAGCTTGGGCCCAGCTCACTGCTGTGATGGAAACTGAGTCACATGGATCCCATGGTGGGAGCATGAAGTGAGTGAGGCAGAGCTGAGGCAGAGAAGCTAGCATGAGTGAGAGAGGGAGGAATATTGCCTGGGGAGGCTTGTTTGTGGGGGAAGCCTAATAGAGGGAAGGCTTGGGGATGTCGGTGATGTGTATAAGCTTCTGTTACCATGGTGGAATCGGCTTTCTGGTATCTGAATAAATACCTTGGTTTCGTCTTTGAAGAAGAGAATTGTTATGTTTTTTGATTCAGCCCTGGAAATCTGTCTGCATGTTTGTAGTGGCTCCTGTGGGTGTAGCATTGGCAGTGTATTGTGTGCGCGCAGGAGAGTCACTTCTCTGTCTTTATAAATTACAGGCCTTAGGGGACCAGATCATCTTTGTCACACGTCCTGACAAAAAGAAGATCCTTTTTTACAATGATAAGAACTGTCAGTTTACTGTGGATGAAGGTAAGTCAGCAGTGGGAAAAGGGGCGCCAGGGTCTGAGTTGGGCTTCATGACCCCGGTGGGTTTGATAACGTTTGGTACTGTTGTCTTCATCATCACGGATGGACATGCCTCCAGCTGCCGGGCGCTGCTCATTTCCCAAGACTTCACACCTGATGATTGTGACCACTTTTGTAGTCATGTCACCTGCCTGATGGGGAAGGGTCAAGTTTTGAAGGTCGTCATGGGGGGCCTTGCACCCTCCCTTTCCCCCAGCCACCTGCCCAGATGGTACCATCCGATGGTGTGTAGATGTCGCTGTCCTTGCAGGGTAGGTGGGCCAAGCAGAGGTTAATGGACTCTCCTGTTAGAAGTGGGATCAAACCTAGATCTCATTTGACCCCCACTTCCAACTCTCTTTGCCTGCCTTTTGTCACACGCGCGACTTTGTCACTTTAGTTTTGGTAGTTTGATTGCAACAAATATTTTAATACTCTGACATGAGGAGAAAAATAAGAGAAGATTAGATTGCTGGCTGGCATTCAAGAAGGGGAACAGCATCTAGGATGAGTCGGGAACCGTCTTTAGGACAGGACTGCTTTGTCATGAACATTAAGACTTTTCCACAGAACCATGATCATGTGCTATTTCTCACCTTTGTTGTGATGAGTGAGGGGTCGCGGCAAGGTGCAGGGCCCAAGCTTCAGGCTCCTTGGGGTGCTCACACGTTCAGTTTTGGGGTCACACCACTCCATCACTCAAGGTTAGAGAGCTGGGGTCCCCATTTTTATTTGAAATCCTTAATATGATGACGATGAGGGGCTTTGGCGGAAAAGGGAGGGATCGTGCTATGTCCGTAGAATCACCATTCACAGATACCACAGTAATGGTTCTCAGGAACCCACTTGTGACTTTGTCTTGTTCCACACAAAGTGCTTGGCTAATTAGAAGGCAAAAAGATTGTTTGCACCGAGAAAACTACAATACGCATTCCACCAGGTAGACTTTTTGTTCCTGACACAGCGTTTTGAAAAGCAAATCAAATTTTGTTCTCAGTAACCTGCCATTTCATGCCAGTGCAGTAATACTAGGAAGGCAGAGCGGTGTCCCCACCCCCTCCTCCGCTTGGTTGTTTATAAACCTCATCATCCAGGTTCTTAGTTAACAGATGTCTTCCTTTCTGCAGCATGCAGCATTTCTGTTTTTCACAGTACGCCTTTATTGATATTCACATTTTACACCGTCCGCATTTCTCCCAGTGTTCCTCTGCCTTCTCCCCAGAGGGTCCTCTGATAGAGCAAAGAATATTTTTAAGAAAAAGAGGAAAGGAAAAAAAAATCAGTAAATCTGAGTAATCGGTATGGACAGATGCTGCAAATCTGCATGCTCTTTCTGGGCGTTGGCTTGCTCTGTCTCTTCTTTGGGGCTGTGTCTGCACCTTCTCTTGGGATCGTTCACAGGTGCAGCATGCTGTTTTCTTGGCACTGCTGGCTTTGCATCCGCTCTGGCAGATATTTCCCTGCTTCTCTGGGTACTTCCGAGTACATTTCTTGTGCTACAGTGGCATTCCCCGTAGCTTCTGCTGTAATGAGATTCTGTGTCCCTTTGAATGGGCCTTTACCTTACGTAAATTTACAAATAACCAGTGAGTTTCTCCATCTTTGGCTTGGTCACTAAGATCCCTCGTGGCTATATGGAGAGAAGTGCATTGTTGTTTTCATTCTTGTGAGGTATTCGTCAGGCCAGCATGGACTGTGTTTTTCAGGCTGTGTTCACCAACACACGGCTCAGCTTTTACAGTCAGTCCTGGGCACTGCTGATCTGCCAGGGCACGGGAAGGTGGGCATCTTCATCACCACAGCCGGCTCCATCCTCTTTCTTGAGTCATGCATGCATCCATCCCTGGAGCATCTGGGCAGGTGTGGGCCCTCTTCTGACCTGCAGGTGGCAGCATCACCATTCCTATCCAGAGCCTGGTGAAACATAAGTGAACAAGGGGGAGGAGGGAGATACCTAGTGTCAGACATCCCGCTTGTACCAGCCACACCCTGCTTTCAGATGTCTCACCTGGGCGCTAAGAAGCCCCACTGTCTGGGTGCCGGCCCCTGCTCTGCCACCAGTGCCCATCCCCCAATGGGGTGGAATTGGCACAGCCTTTTGAGGCAGGCACCATAAGTATGCTCATGTTTCACATAGGGGAGCAGTCTCTGGGAGCGACTTGTCCATGATCACCTGGCCTCGATTCTTAGCTCAGTGCTTTCTATCGACCTGGACATGCTGTAGCTCTGAAGGGACATTGCATTTACGTATTTTAGAAAACATTTTATTGATGCCCTTTGTTTTAACATCACCGTCATTTTCAGATGTCTGCCTCTCCTGCCCCCTCTCCAGAGAATCATTCCTGGTAACAGATTAAAGACACTTCAGAGAAGCTAGCCAAGTCCCACCTGTCTCTGACAAACGGACCCCTTTAGGCTCTTGCCTTTAGAAAGAAGGCGAGGATCACGTCATTGCTTTCAGTTTGGTTATCTGTTCTTTCCATTTACCTTGTGGGAGTCATTGTGTATTTCACTAGTTCAGCTTAATTTCGCTTTGCATCATGGCCTGTGTCTTCCCATGATTCTCTGTATTCATCTTATCTCTCCTTCTTTATAGCACAGTTATATTCCATTACAGAATTAGCAGAGAATCATCAAGGAAACTGAGACAGCTAAGTTAGTGCTTCAGTAAGATCTCAGGACACAAAGCAAACTAACAAAAAAACCCATAGCAGGAACAGAGAGAATGATTGAGAAAGGACTTCGCATTCATGAGTGCGGCAAGAGGCATGAAATAGCTGGGAGTTAGTCTAACAGGGCATGCTTTCAACCCGCCTACAGGAAGGTGCCAGCACACAATGAAACAGTGCCCGAGAAGTCCCCTGGGCCTGCACTGAGCTTGTGTGTCTGAGGGACTCTGGGGTGGAGGGCCCGGGGGGGTGGCTCTTTTCTTGCTCTGCTGGATCAGTTGTTTCCTCCTTCCACTTGCTCTGTGCTGTTCATCACACGTTACTGGTCTATACCTCTCCTAGATTATAAACCCCTTGAGAGGAAGTGCCCACTATTATTTGTCCTTTTGTTGCGCCCCAGTTCTTTTCACGGGGACAGGGAATTAATACGTGTTTGAATGGACTGAGTAAACATGAGGTTTATTCCTTGGTTTAGAGAACAGTTTTTTATGAAGCAGGTCAGGAAGGCATCAAGTCATGTTATTTGAGAAATACAGAATTTCAGATTTAGAAGATACTTTTTGGGTCATTTACTTTTGCCATCATATCTTCCATCATAGGTCTCTTGATGAGAGGTGACCCCTCAAGGTAATGCCCCCTGGTCTCGTGAGTCCCCTAATCCCACTGCTGCCCCTCTGGCCTTCTACAGCACACATTGGTTTTACAGGGCTCTTGGCCTTAGACTTCTGTGTCAGTGATTTAGGGTTAGGGTTACCCTGTGAGGAACATCGAAGTTCCCAGGCTAAGTCCAAATCTGAATAATTTGGCAGTCCGAGGCTTCGTATAAGATATATTGGAATAAAAAAGAAGGAAGCTCGTTGTTTTATTTTTGTCTAGTTTGTGAACTGACCTTGCTAACTGTAGACCTGGACCTCTGGAACAAAAGGAGTGAGCTGTACCGGTCACTACCTGGACGAGGCCCAGGCATCCCTGAACATTCAGGCCTTGGCATGAATGACAGCTGTGCTGGTGAAAAGCTTACTTAGCTCTCTCATCAGTCAGATTGTCTTCTCTTTGGTATTTCTGTAAGATACAGAAATGCAGTAGTTTGGGGAGGAAATAACTCTCTCAAGAAGGTTTTCAGAAAAGAAAAAAAGGAGATGTTTTATGAAAGCAGAGGCCACCATGGCATGTGATCCAGTAGTGCCAGTGGTCTTCTTTAAGATAACCCTATGTTGCCTTGGACTCTTGGCCGGAAGTTCTTTTTGAGTATCAGTCAATCAGTCCACAAGCACATAAGTGTTTTCAATGTCCTGCACTGTGCTGGGCCCTGGGGATACAAAGAAAGGCAGAAGTCTGGTTCCTAACCTCAGAGCTCACGGTCCCCAGGGGGAAACAACTTAGATCAAAGATGGAAGCATTGTCAGAATGGAAGCTGATCTCAAAGGGAAGACCTAGCACTGAAGGTGGAGGATGGGCCTAGAAAGACCTGCAGAAGGTGGTCTGTGAGCTGGGACACAGAGAGGAGAAGGGCCACTCTTTCCCTGCCATCATCGGATGATGGAGCACAGGAAGGTGGAGGAAGGTGGAAGGTTGGGAAAGGGATAGGTTCTGAGGGACTTTCAAGGCTCAGCAAGATGTTACAGTCTGGGAGACATTAGGAAGTTTATGAATGAGGGAATGAAGCAGTTCCTTCACCTCTGTGCCAAGTGCTGTGCTGAGTGCTAATGAGGGAGGTGGCATCCATGGACAGCATGTCAAGTGGAGGGAGGGCCCTGGGCCACACCCCCACTTTGAGAAGATTGCTGGAAGCTGATTGGAGATGGGTTGGAGTGTGGAGAGACTCAGAGCTGGGAGGCCAACCCGTGAGCTACTGCAGTCATTCTGGTGTGAGGCCATGAGGTACTGCTCCAGGATGGCTGCTGTGTGAGTCAAAGGTAGTGGGGAGATAGAGATGATAAGACTTGGTGGGAGTGAGGAATTGAGGGTGATACCAGAGTTGGGACCTAGGCACTAGAAAGATGGTGATATTCCAAAACTGATCATCTTTTGGGTCAAGGGAAGTTTGGGAAGGAAAGTTGATTTCTGTTTTATACATACTGGTTTTAAGATACCTTTGGGACATCCAGTTCAAGAAGTCTACGAGGTGATACAAGACTGACGTTCCAGAGAGAGGTTGGGGCTGAATTGCCTCTATGGAAGTAGTTGAACCCATGAATACTGAAGAGATCATGAACTGAAGTCATATAGAAGGGGAAAGGAGAGGATCTAGGACAGAGCCTTAAGGGTAGACCCACATATAGATCTAGCAAAGATAAATAAAGAGTATTTGGACCCCAAGACAGTGAAAATCTAGAGAGAAGTTTCCATAGAGGTGGATGAGCAGGGTCAGAGAGAAGAAGCAAGAAAAGGCTATTTATTGATTTGGCCCTTAAGAGGTCATCGGTGGCATTAGAGGAAGCACTCAAACTCGTGGACATGCTGAACACCTCTGCCTCCTGACGGTAAGAAAGTTGGGGTGAACAAAGTGCGATTCCATTTCTTGTGCACTTACCACTCTGTCTTCTTCTGATGGATTTAGAACTCAGCCAGCCATTTCTTAGGTCTCTGTGAAAGAAGCGTGTTCCCCAACTCTTGGTTCCCCGACCCTACCCTAGCAAATGAACACAGAGAAATTCTGTTCCCCGTCAGTCAGTCAGTATACTCTTATTAAGCATCTAATATGTGCCAACCACTGTTAAGTGCCTTCTGCTCCCTCAGAACTCTCTAAGCTAATCTGCTTACCAGTTGAATGCTGAGTTCCATTACATGTGGGGCACATATACTGGGGTTTAGAGAGTTTACTTTGTTTTGAGTTTTGGTTTTGACTGAAACTTGTTGCTTTTACTAAATGTGGAGAAAACTGTTTGGGGGATTGCTGCCGGGGTGTTGGCAGCATAACCTTTGAAGAAATACTACTGCTGGTGTGCTCCTCTGAGCTTAACGCCGAGCAAATGTTTCCTTTTTTAAAATTTAAATTTATTGCTTTCTGTTAACAAAAAACACCTCCCACTTCCATCTCTTCCCTCCCTGACCCAGGAGGGGTGGAGCGGACAAACAAACTGCAAAGTCCTTGTAACAAATAGACTTCACATAGCCTAACCAATTCCTGCATTTCCTGCACTGGTCATGATGTCTCAGTTTACCCTAAGCCTGTCACCTCTCTTTCAAGAGTATGTTTTGTCCTGGGTCTTGTGGAATCCTGGCTAGTTATTGTGTTGGCCAGAGTTATCTGGCCCCTCTTATTAAAAAAAAGGGCATGACAAGAGAGGAGTGTGATGGGCTCTAGCTTTGAGCTGCCCCTCCTCTCTCTCCCCCATCCAGAACCCATCCTTTATTATTTTTATTTTCATTTTAAGCCTCTTGTCACCATCCACTCTCTGTAGTCACTCTCTTCATGTAGTCTTCTTATTCTCTCCCTTCTGCCTTTTTCCTCCTATTTCCCTGTTGAGTGAAATTTATTTCCTCACCCAACTCTGTATGTGTGTATGTATGTGATGTGTGTGTGTGTACTGTCTTGTTTATATGGGGAGGTGTTATGTGTATGTGGTATGTATGAATGTGTGTGGTGTGTGTGTACGTGCATGCGTTGGTTCTTCCCTCATTTGAACAATTCAGATGAAATTCAGGTTTGTGCTGCCTTCCACCCTGTACTCTTTCTTCCTCGTTGTTTTGTTAGGGTGGCCTAATCACACACCCAAATTATGTGAGATAATTTCTCCCACTCTTCCTCTCCCCCTCTGCAAGTATTCCTTTCCCTTTTCTTTCCTCTTTCAAGGTCATTAACACATAAAACTAAAACTCCATTCCCAGGCTTTCTGTTGTATTAGATTTCCGAATTGTCTCCCCGTATTGGAATGTAAATAGTTCTTGTTCTTTAGTCCCTCGTGATGGCTGCTCTTCTATTTGCCTTTTTATTTTTCTTTTGACTCCTGTGTTTATGTTTGAGCTTCTCTAGAGCTCTTGTCTTTTCATCTGAAATGCTTAGAAGCTCTCTGTTTCATTAAAGATCTATTTTCCCCCTGTAGGATTATACTTAGTTTTGCTGGGTAAATTAATCTTGATGATAAACCTTTATGATTTGCCTTCTTGAAGATGATATTCTGAGCTTTCCATACCTTTTAAGTAGTGCCCACTAAGGCTTGTGTGATCCTGGAACTGGAATCTGTTCATTCTGGCTACGGATAGGTTTTTCGTCTTTGTTTTCACTTAGACGTTCTGCATTTCAGCTATAATGTTCCTTGGACTTCTCATTTTGGGGTTCCCTTCAGAAGTTACATGGTCAGTTCTTTCTGTTTTCTCTTTGCCCATTGGTTCTAAGATACCAGGAAAGATAGCAGGAATTTCATGAAATATGTTGTTTCGGCTCTTTTTGCTTATAGCTTTGAGGTTGTCCAGCCAGTCTGAAATCACCTGGCCTTGATCTGTTCTCCAGGTCAGTTATTTTTGTCATGAAACACCTTCCAGTTATTTTTTTCTTCCAGTTGTTAAATTTTGCTTTTTAATATTCCTTGTATTTAGTCTGTTCTGACCATCAAGACGTCTTTGGCTTGGTGTGGCTTTATTCCTCTTGTTTCAAGCTATTAATTCTCTTTCCAGTTCTTCTTTAACTCTCATTTCTTTCCGTTGTTCTCGTCTTCTCTTTCTTTTCCAGATGCTCCTTCTAGTGCCTGTGTTTGATTTAGAAAGTCATGTTTAGCTCTTGTTTTGAACTCTTGCTTCATCTCTTATTAGAATTGTAGTTGAACTTGTCCCCAAGTTGTCTTCCTCTTTGCAGGTTGGCTTATAGATATTTTGGAGTCATTCTCTTCTCTTGTCTTTGTGTCTTAAACGTTCTCATCACCATAGTGGTTCATTTTGGTGGGATATTTGTGTGTGTGTTTGTGTGTGTGTGCTTATCCTTCCCCCCTTTGGACTTTACTACACTGTACTTGGACCTGTTTTATGTCTTCTTCCTTCCTGCTACTGTGTTCCTTGGCTATTAAATGTATTGTGCTGTCTTCTAGGATTTCAGGGACAGTTCAGGATGGGGACCTACAAGCTTTTAGTGTGCTCAAAGCAATCTGATCCAGACAAAGTGTGACTGCTGCCTTTCTGGTATGAGTGCTGCCAGGCCCTGTCCTGTATTTGGGTCTAAGCCACATTCCTGTGGGCTTGCCCTTGATTAGAGCCCCAGTAGACTGCTGCTGTCTCCAGCTCTTGTCAGACAGCTGGAAATATCTGTTGAATCAGAGTGATAACTGGAGGCTTCCCTTTGGTCTGGGACTCCTTCCCTGTCTGGGCTGGATCTGCTATCCCATTGCTTCCTCAGCATTGGAGCCGCACAGTTGGCACTTGCTTGTATACTTGCTCAACGTTTCAGATGTGGCTGAGGGCCCACTGCTGCATGTTGCCCTTGATCACCACCTGCAGTTGCCACTCTCCTCCTTTAGTCCATGCTGGATCTTGGTCCCTAGCATTGGGTCGTGAGCAGCAGAGCTATGAGTTACCATCTTTTCCAGCTCCTTGCTTCTGCCAATCCTCTTCTCAGTGCTATGTGGGAAGCCTGCACATGTGTTTTTGGGTAGATCTCATTTCTTTCTGCTAGAACAAGGACTCATCAAGGTTTTTTTCTTGGATATCCTTATCAGGATTTAGTTTGGGGTGATTTCTAGATGTAGCGAAGATCCTGGCTGTACTACTTCTTGGATGGATTCCTCCAAGATTTTCCTTTCCCTGGGCTCTTTTCTGTTCTAGTTCCACCTTCTAGATGCCAGAGGCATATTAAAGCTTCCTTGTTTACATGAATAAAGATTTCTTCTTTTAATTTCAACTCTGAAGTGAAGGATTATGTCTGAGTCTTGATTTTCATTGGGTACTAGACAGAGGCTGCAGTCCTTGAATGTCAAGTGATGCAGTGATGCTTTATTCATGCAGAATTTCAGAAACTTTGGAGGAGCATTACTGTGGATTCTATGGATGAGGAGAAAATTGAAGAGTATCTGAAGCGACAGGGGATTTCTTCTATGCAGGAGTCTGGACCAAAGAAAGTGGTATGTATGATCCAGAAGGGCTGTTTCAGTCGTACTGAATCAGGAGGGGCTGTCATGGAGAGGAGCTGGTGAAAACAGCCAGGTGTTTTAAGATGCTTTCTGGAGAAAGTAATGGACAGATGCACAACAAGCTGTTTTTAGCTACTTGAGGCCTCTCCATGTCTGACGTCCTTGCCCAGCTTGTCTAGGAAGGAGATTACTAGATTGCAGGTTCGTTGAATTTTCTTCCTTGATCTCAGATTGTTTTCCAGAGTAGATGAGTTCCAGAATAGAACAGTTCATATCTCTGTGATAGTAGATTAGTAAGCTAGGACTCACAGACTGGTAGCATCACTGGAAGAAAATTGTTGTTAAAAAAAAAAAAAGATGGGACTGTGTTTCAGGGAAAGCTTTAGGGCTTTTCAAAAGTAGTAGGCACTCAGCCCACTTCTCCCTTCTCCCTTCCCCTTCTTGTTTTTTTGGGATCCAAGGGATTGTCCATTGGACTGACAGATGAACTCATGACCTTTCTTCCAACCTTGTGTTCATTCCCTTTTTACAAGAGAGCAAGTGATTCTGCTGAGCAGTAGACCAGAAAGAAGAAAAATGAGAGCTCAGTCTCCCCCATCAGCAGCACATCTTTTCATATCTGTAAATGTAGAATCTGTTTCCTTTCTCTCCATGATCTGGCCTCTCTCATCTCTTAACCCTTAGTGTGCTTACCGGATCCATTTTCACTGGCCTCCCCATTCCCATTCTGATGGTGAAGGCATTGACACACACATGTTTCTGTTGGTCTGACTTGGAGGGCCTTCCTTAAATCAGTACCAGACCAGATCCGAGGCACAACCTGAACCTGTCTCCCCCAGGGCAAATGAGCCTGACCCAGGGTACTGCCTGGGATTGATCTGTTGAGTTCTCTTCTAGTGTGAGAGAGTCAGAACCTCCCAGTGTTGGGCCTTTGGTTCAAGAAGTCAGTCATCTGTGCACCATGGTGAGACGTCAGAAACTGTGAAGGCTCAGCCATGTTTATCATAATAATACCAGATTGTTTGGCTAATGGAACTGTGATGCTGAGCACTGATCACTGGGGAGGTGCAAAGTAAGGAGACCCATCTTCAACCAAGGAGAAAGTGTCCTTGGTGACCCTGACATGGGGAAGGAGGAAGAAGACTGGCCTGACCACCCACACTGACGAGAGTGAAGGACAGTCCTGCATGACTCCCACAGGGCACCCAACTGAGCATGGTAGCCTGTCACCTTCATTAATATGTATCTCCTAGGCAGTTACCTGGCCTAAAAGTGTGTAGGAAAAGAAATCAGACAGGATTACAGTTGGGAAGTTGTACAGTGCCTTCAGGATTCCTAAATGCTTGTAAAAGCCTGTCTTCAAAATCAGTGTTCATGCTGGGTCGTGATGACTCCCAGATGTGCTCCTTCACAATCTCAAAGAACCAAGGTCACTCCAAAGGCATTGGGGAGATGTCTGATGGGTGTGGGAGATGGCAGTATGGTAGGGAGCTGACCTGCTGGAGAAGTGGAATATAAAATGACAGCAGTGTGAGAATGAGTGGCTATGAAAGAATACCCCAAGAATCACACTGAGGCCACATAGCTCATGCAAGTATTTATGAGCAAGAAATATAGAGATGAGAAGGGCAGGGGGAGTCCCTGCCACCACACAGTCACCCAGACCCTTCAAGTAGCAAAAGTCAAGTGACTTGGAGTTTTAAATTCAGCCGTTAGTGTTTGAAAACAGGATGTCTTCATGGGCCTTGCTCAGCTTCTCTGCTATGATCAGTCCATAGTCCATATGAACTAGTATGTCTTTACCTAAGGAGATCCCGATTTCAAAGATTATGCTTCTGTTCCAGTCCAGGAGCTTCCTGAGGGATGATGTGATAGGGCCAAAGGGGGATCCTGAGCATGAACACCCCCCCACACACCCCCACCCCAAGTAGCTTGCGTGCTAATGAATGCTGCTGCCAATTTCTCTTTGTTCCACAGGCTCCCATCCAGCGGAGGAAGAAACCAGTCTCGCAGAAGAAACGAAGGTTCAAAACCCACAACGAGCACTTGGCCGGGGTCTTGAAGGATTACTCTGACATAGCTCCAGGCAAGCAGTAGCGGTTTCCCTTCTGATCAGCTGCATTCACAGAGGACTCGACTGAGGAGGGCAGCCCCTTCTCCCTGACTGCAGAGGAAGCAGCTCTGGTGACGGAACCAAGTGGGAGGTACCTGCCTCCTCTGGCCTTGCTTGGACTGAGTGGCTGCGAGGTAATTCTCTTGGGTTCGTTCACCTTGTGAAAGAGGTGCCTGCCGCCATTGTTGTCATCTGATGTTTAACGATGCTTCTGCTCATGGTTCCACTTCCCTCTTCTGTTATTAGAGCAAGGTTGCTGATAGAATTGAATACAATGTGTGTTTATTCTGAGAGAACCTATTTATAATAAAATCATTGTAGAACCATGTTTGAGGGAGTAGTGAATTCCGTCTGTTTTCTCTCTCATCAGCAGCATTAGTTGAACTCTAGGAGGGGTGCCCACTTGTGGGGAAACAGCAGCCCTGGGAAAGCCTGGACCATCCAGCACAGTGTCCTGAGCACTGCCTCTTGTAGGACAGTGAAAGCAGTAAAGACAACTTGAAGGCATTGCTGAAACACTTGGATCTTATTTCCAAAGGATTTGATTAACAGCTCACTCAGATGTTTCAGGCTTAGGAAGCTGTGATCTGACGCAGCGTTCTGGAGTCCAGAGAACATTATCTGGTCCTCTCCGTGGGTCACAAAGGAACTGTTGAGTTTTGTATCTAAAAGCGGCATCCGTTGGCTGGACGGCAAGCACTGCCCTTGCGCCCAGCTTGGGGCTGCCTTCTGCTCTTCGTGTTGGCCGTCCTCTTCATCTTTCTCTTCCTTGATTCTTCTGTGGACTTTCTTCTTGGTCTCTGTTTCACTGTCAGTAGCCGTACGTAGAGATATCATTAATGAATTTCTGTGGGATGACTGAAAGGAGAGTGAAGGAATTTGGGGCACTTGTAGGAAGGCTTTGGGTTTCGGTGGCCCTTAATTCAAAAGCCACATGTTGGTGGTCTGCACATATGACCAGAAGGATTGCCTCCGATCACATCCGCCTTCTGGAGTCTTCAGGTGCAGATTGTTACCAAAGGAGAAGGTAGAGACATTCCAGCCGAGTGATGCTGTGTTCTCTGTATGTAGAAGGAAGTTTTTCTGAATTAAAAGCAGGAATTTATCGTTCCGATCTGTATGGGACATTGAATTAGTTAATTTTATGATCTATAGACATGGTGTAACTTAATGGAGATGGTCCCTAGCCTTTGGAGGCAGTCCACCTGGATCCTTCCCAGCTGCAGCATGAATCCCAGGACCATCGATGTAGAGCCAAGTGGAACATCCAGTGTCATCGCATCCAGTTGCCTCATGTAGCCAGCGCTCAGTCCCAGACCCTGAAACTGAATCTCTTCTGCACCATGCTCAAAAGGCCCAACTTTTCAAGGGAAGTGAGTGATGATATCTTGTATTTGTATATTTTTTCAGGTTTCTATTTTTTAAATTAGAAATTTAACAGACATCAAGAACAAAATGGATGAGCACATCCCTACACAAAGCGGAGCGCAAGAAGATTGTCTATGAAACCTTGAACTGTTGCATTTCATGTGCTTTTTAAGTGTGTATAATAAATTCAACATGTTACTTTCCAAATGGTCTTCCTTGTCTGTTCTTTCTCCTGAACTTCCTCCTGTTCTCTGTGCCCTTTTGAAAGTGTTTCAGCAGCTCCCCTCTTTTTGTGAGGAAGGAGGGAACCTGTCACTACTCTGCCTTACCCCCATTTCCACCAACTTCTTCCTCCAACATATTCTAGCAAAACCAGTCCATGCAGTGTGCATGCTCAGAAACGTATGTCTTTTCTCTCACAGTGGGATCTCCCTAGTTCCTCTGGAGATGCATTTAGACATTGCTTCAATCAGATTTATTGTGCCCATTTTAAAAAATCAAAATACCCTTGCAAATGAATGACTGAAGGCATTGATCCAGGACTCTCCTGCCTCCAGTGTAACCTGACAGCTCTTCTCCTTGAAAAGGTGAAGCATCCCCTTGTTGTCCGGGTCAGCCCCAGGGATTCTCTGCCAGCTTTCTGTTGTCTCTGCAGCATCCCCAACAGGTGGTTGTCCAGACAGCCAGAACCCTTCAGACCTCAGGGCCAGGGTGGGGTCTCTCTGTCTTTGGTTAAGCCTTCCACTGAAGCTGAGCCAGCTCAACCCCTTGTTTTAGAGACAAGCAAACTGAGGCCCTGGGCCTGCCCACCATTGCCAAGGTCATTAAGGTGTTCCCAACCTGCTGCTCCCTACTTTCAGTTACCTCCTTATCTGCCTCAGTCTTTTTCCTTTTCTCTCAAAACCTCACAGCCAGATCTCAGAGTTGTGTAGAATTTGTAACATGCCTGAGGGTTTTTTTTTAGTAAGGTATTATGGTGGAGGTGCCTTGTCCACCATTTTGTTCTGTGTCTTTGAGACAAAGGCACCATCTTGCTTTGCCCAAGATGGAGCCTTCCAGGCTCTGCTCTCCAAGTAGGAGCGATGTGGAAACAGCTCTGAGGGTACCTTCAGGTGGGTGGGTTGAAGGCAGCTTGCCCAAGGGCACTTGCATCATGGGGGCTTCTGACGCCATGTTTGTCCTAGGTCCCCCTGCTTCTCCAGGAGCACGTTAGGTTAGTGCTCATTGTTGGGGTCACCAAGGCCTCAGCCTCTCATCTATGGGCACACACACACTCCACAGCCTGGTTGTGCGGTTGTATTTTGGGGGTGCAGTCACACAGATGAGGCCCTGCTCCAGTTCCGCTGGGTGGCATGCCACATTTAAAGCCCTGCAGCTACTAAAAGTTACCATTGAACTGTCTCTAATGTTTCCAGCCATTTGAAGTGTGGTCAGCTGGAAAGCTGAACCTGACCATATTTCTGTGAGCTGCATTAATAATTCATCCTGGCTGTTCAGGCTTTCAAGGAGAGGGAGGATGCACTCGAGTCTGACGCATTGGACCTTTGTAGCTGTCGCTTCCTGTCAGTGCATCCGAGTGGTGGTGGGGGCACAGGGGAGAGTGGAGCATCCCGCACCTGCTGAGGAAGTGCTCTTAAAAGGGGCCCCATCATGCCCAGCACTGCTGCTCAGATTCAGGTCACTGGCGTTTATTTCTTGGAGGCTGCTCACATTGGACTTTCGTTACCTCAAGGGGGTGAGCTATGCAGAGAGAGGGCAGAGCCCCATTCCTGGCTCCTCTTCTCAATTAGCTGTAGTCATTTTTTTAGGCAGACTAAAGACCTACCCTCAGGAAGGTACTTCAGAATCCCAGGGACCTCAGACATTCCTGTTGATTTGCAGGATGGAACCCCTGAAGGAGGCCCCCTTCAGCTTTCCTAAACCCCTTGCTCTGATGAGGCTCCAGCTTTCGCATAGATGCCTGGCCCTCAAGTACTTAATTGGTCTTGACTTAATTTAGTTCTTCCTCTTTTTCTCAAAGTAGATGTTCTCATGTGTGATGTTAGCATGTTAGTCCACCTTGCCTCATCTGCTCGACTCTGAAAGAACACAGATTTCAAGGACACAGGGGAGGTGCATTATTCCATTTGGAGGGGACCAGCAGGGGAAGTCGGTTTAGACACCGATCCTGCTTTGCAGGGTAAGGTCCTTGGCTTCAAGGTTATGAAAACAAAGGTGAAGAGTACTCCTTGTGCTCAGACAGCGTGCCTACGTCCGGGGGTGGTGGTGGTGCAGTATATACCACTACATAAGCACAGGGCAGCATGAGGAGAGGAAGCACCAGCAGCTGGCTGAGGGGAGACTTCTGCAGGATGTGGCACCCAGACATGGAGCGAGAAGAAACGTTCAATTCGGGCAGGTGGGCCAGTTTGCCTGGGATTGTTTCACTTAATAAATCTTTCCTGGACTGGAGTAATGCAGAGTAAATCTGAAATGGTCGTCAGGAGCCAGGCCTTAAATGTCCTGAAAAGAAAGGGGCTTGTGTCTTGTGGAGGGAAGAAGAGCCACTGCATTTCTAGAGCAGCACCATTGCTTTAGAAAGATTGCCTTAGTAGCTGTTAGCAGAGGAATGGGTGAGTGGAGAGACAAGGCAGCCAGCTTTGTGAAGCCTCCTGCAAGCCTAGCTATCCTCCGAAAATCTTTCAGCTCACCTTAAAACTGGGTTTGATGCAGACTGAGGATGGAGGGAGGCCAGTGAGCGCCCTGCCAGGAGGAAGCCCACAGTCATCACCAACCAGCAGTCCGTAGGTGGATCACTGAATCCTGTCTGAATCATGTTTTGTTTTGTTTTTATCAGTTATTTGTTGTTTATTCAGTTATAGGGTTAGTATGATGCTTGAGGAATTGGTTGCGTTGTTGTACATATACAGATCTTTTTACATAATATGGAAATTTACAACTATTGAGATATATATATGCAGACAAAATCAGGTCCTCTACAAAGGTGATACATGGGGCCATGCTGTAGTGCCCTAATGGAGAAGGGGCACAAAGGTAATCAATGCATCAGTAAAGAATTACTACTGTATGGTGTTTTATATCCAGGAGCGTTGTCGTCTGGACCTAAGGGAACCTGTAGCACCTACATACAAAGCAGGCACTGGCTCTGCTTGACACCAACCACTGAGACTATACAGGTCATATCCAGCATCATATGCTAAGTACAACAGGGTTCTATTCCCCATTTCTAACTTTAGGAAGAAACTAGACTGTGTTCACAGGTTTTACACTTCTGGTGTTTAGTTACTAGTCAGAGGAAGGATTTGGTCTATCTGAAAAGCGGGTCATACATAACCCTTCAACCCCAGTCATGTTCTCTTTATGGCAGCACATTCAAAGGCTTTAAAACTGCAGCTCCTTCTGGATTCCCCAAAGAGTATCTGCACTCTTCTTTGAATGGCTGTCCTCCGAATTCAGGTTGATCTTCACCACATCTGAAATGCCATTCTGCCCCAAGACACATGGGACACTAAAGAAGACATCCTCATTAATGCCACATAGACCCTTAATCATGGTGGAAATTGGATGCACTCTCCTAAGATTCTTCATAGTGCTTTCTGCCAGATCTGCCACAGACATGCCAATGGCCCAGGAAGTACAGCCCTTCAGTTTGATTACCTCATAAGCACTCTGAACCACCTGTTTATGAACATCTTTCCAATTCTCTGCATGAGCATTAGTTCCCAAAGAAGGATGACGGTTCTTTAGAGACATACCGACAAGATTCACACTATTCCACACAGGAACACTGGAGTCTCCATGTTCCCCAAGGACCCATCCATGACAACTTGAAGAATGGATACCAAGTCTCTCCCCATTAGGTAACGGAAACAGGCTGAATCCAGATTGCAACCACTTCCAATAAGATGGTTTTTAGGAAAGCCGCTTAGCTTCCAGGCCACATATGTCAAAATATCCACTAGATTGGAAACAGTAAGCAGCTTGCAGTTAGGGCTGTATTTAACAGTATTGGGAATGATGAATTTGAAGATTTTCACATTACGCTGGACCAGATGAAGATGACTTTCTCTCTCCTGTGGATGTGCCCCATCCATCACAATGACCAGTTTTGAGTTTGCAGTCCCACTGTAGTCTTTGCCAGAAACAATCTTTGGCATTTTGAGGAAAAGGCTGCCATGTTGGAGATCCATCATCTCTCCCTTTAGTTTGCCTTCTATTACATCAACTAAGGCAAGTTCATCAGCCATTTCCTTTGTTAAGATACTAATGGCACGTGCCATGCCAACTGCATCAACCCCAACAACAGTGATCTTGTTCTGGGACCTGGGCTTCCTTTAGGACATTCAAGATGAGCTGATCCTTGACAGTTGATGCCATTTTGGAGGGTAGCTGGGGGGATAGCTGGTCAGGCTGCGAAAGTTCTGAGTTAGATGTGAGGTGGTTGCTCCCAGGCTTGTACCTGAATCATTTCAGACACACTCCTGCCATGTGGCCAGGAAGACAGACTCAGCCCAGCCTCCTGTGGGGATTGGACCCAAGATAAACTCTAGACCTTAGAATCACAGGACTCAGAGGGCATCTGGTAAATTTGGTCCCATACAGAAATTGACTGTACAGTTGACAAGTGGGTGGCCAGCCCTCCCGGAAACATCTGGACCATGCATTTGAGGACTACCTCATTAGTTTACCCTTGCATTGAACGAAATCTCTCTTTGCAACTACCCATTCCTGCCCTCTGTGCCTAGCCAGCAGAGCCAATCTAACTGCCCTCCCTTTAGACTAGTATGAATTTGACTTGTGTCGCATCTTGCTGTAACCTTAAAGCATCTTCTCTGGGCTTCAGGGTCCTCATCTGCCTCTAAATCTATGGTATTGATTGTCATGTCACATAAGTCCTTGAAGACAGCTATCATGTTCTCCCTCCTTCCCCCAGTACGTTTTATTGCTATTTTTTATTTATGCATCACCAAAATATTTCCCAGTATCCCTCTTCCTTTCTTCTTCCATAGAACTGCCCCATATAATAGTGAAATTTCTTAAAGAAAAAATGAGTAAAAAGAAAAACCGTAAAACTGATTTAACACATCCAGGAAGTCTGAAACATGTAGTGTTCCATACCTATGGGCCTCCCAACTCTGCAGAGGTGTGGCGTGTCATTTGCTGTTTCTTGGGATATTCTTGGTAATTTTGATACAGTCACTTGTAAGGTGAGGTCATCTGATCAATTGTAAAGGCCTGGGTGAATGAAGTCTTAGCCAGGGCTGTGATTTCTTGCCTGTTGCCCTCCCTCTCCCACCCTGTGCCTCTGACCAGGGCACAGGTCCTCTGTCCTGTGGATGCCCATGAAGCCGTGTTTCCTTGCATCTGTCAGTAGTTACTTTTATAACCCAAGAGGACCGTTACCATTTTTCAGTCAGAGAAGCCCCTCGAAGAATACTTCATTTACAGTGTTTCTTCTCTGGACCGTGTAAGACCTAATTAGTCCCAAAGTACCACTGGTTTTCTCAAATCCTGCATTTCTGAACCAGGGAAATAAGAGGGTTTTTTTAGTCTACTTTCGGTAGACAAGTCAGAGAATTTCTTCACCAACTCTGGAATGTATTATTCCCCAGGAGAAGGGCATTGGGATATAGCAGCCTAATTCTGAGCCCACTCAGGGCACAGGACTCCACCACCCTGTGGTAGCTGGATTTGAAAGCATTTCATGCTAAGGAGCAGCATTAAAAAAAGATGGCAAAAGAGGGGAGGCCTCTGAGGGAGTAGTTCCAAAGACTCCATTTCTTGCCTTTCAAAACTTTCCCTTCTCTTAATTTCCTTATTTATTTCTGTTAGGGACATCAGCCAGCTTGCAGTCATCAGGGCCTGCAACCTCAGAGTCATCCTTGCATCTTCCCTTTCCCTTCCCTTTCATTGGTTCTCCCTTCAGGGCAGCTTTTCCATCTGACTCACTCCCTCTGCTCCCATGGTTGCCATGCTCTTGGCCTTCCTGTTCTGTTACCGCCGTAGGCCCCTGGCTGATCTCCCTGCCTCCAGTGTCTTCTTCATTCAGTCATCAAACAGATGTTCCTCATGTGCACGTCTGATAGTGTCACTCTATTGTTACTGAGTCAGTCAGTCATGTCCAAGTCTCCACGACACCATGGACCGTGGCACGCCAGGCCCTTTTGTCCTCCACTGTCTCTCCAGCTTCATGCTCATTGTTTCCATGACGCCATCTGTCCATCTCGTCCTCTTCCATCCCCTTCTCTTTTTGTCCTTTTCTCCTTTCCCAACATCAGGGTCTTTTCCAAGGAGTCCTGTCTTCTCTTTTTGTGGCCAAAGTATTGAAACTTCAGCTTCTGGTGCGTAGCCCTGAATCCATTTCTTTAAATGCTGACTGATTTGATCTTCTGGCTGCCAAAGGGACTCTCCAAAGTCTTCTCCAGCACCACAATTAGAAAGCATTGATTGTGCAGCCCTCAGCTTTCCTTATATGTAGTCCAGCTCTCAAGCCATACGTGGCTGTGGAATAACCACAGCTTTGACTATACGCTGTCTAGATTTGCCAGAGCTTTCCTTCCAAGGAGTGTCTTTTAATGTCATGGCTGTGGTCACCATCTCTGGTGATCTTTGAGCCCACGGATATACAGTCTGATGCTGGTTCCAGTTCTTCTCCCTCTGTTTGCTAGGAAATGATGGGACCAGTTACCAAGACCTTCGTGGTGTTTTGTTGTTTTTTTTTAAGGTGAAGCTTCAAGCCAGCTTCTATTTAACTATTTATTAAATTATTTTATTTGTTTTCAGTGTTCTACAATCTCTTCAATATAGCTTAGATTTTTTCCCCCTCCCTCCCCCTTAAGCCAGCTTTGAAACTCCCTTGCCCTCATCAGAAGACTTCTTAATCCTTTTCACTTTCTGCCCTCAGAGTTTTGTCTGCATGTCTGAGATGGTTGATGTTTTTCCTGGCAACCTTAATTCTGGCTTTTGATTCATCCAGCCTGGTATTTTCACATGATGTACTCTACATATGAATTAAATGAGATGACAGTATACCACCTTGTCACACTCCTTTTCCAATCTTAAATCAATCATTTGTTCCCTGTTTGGTTCTAACTGTTGCTTCTTGGCCCACATGCAGGCTCTTCAGGAGACAGGTAAGGTGATGTGGTGCCGCCATCTCTTTAAGGACTCTCCACATTGTGTTGTGACCAGCCAGTGAATCTGAAGCAGATGCTTTTCTGGAGCTCCCTGGCTTTCTCCATGATCCAGAGAATGCTGGCTATTTGGTCTCTAGTTCGTCTGCCTCTGTTGTGGTGATTCTTAGTTCACATGTTGCTGAAGCCTGGCTTGCAGTATCTTAAGCATCACCTTAAAGGCTAATGTGTGAAATGAGTACAAATGAATGCATGATAGATTGGAATGAGGAGAGACCCTGTTTGCAGCCCCTGCTGTCATCTAGTGGGGGGCAATAGAGGCCTGCACCTGGGGTCAGCAGTGTCACAGTCTGGGAGCACATGCCAGGGAGATTATAAAGGTAAGATGGAGAAGATCTGGTTAACTGGATATGGGGGACAGAGAGGGAGGAGTTGAGGAGTACAACGAGGCGGTGAGACTGGAGAACTGGGAGGGTGACAGGGAGCTCCGAAAAGGGGAGGGTTTGGGGGAAGGATATTGAGTGCCATTTTTGGAATGTGGAGTTGAAAATACCTATGGGATGTCCAGTTTGAGGTGGTGATTGTGGGCAGTTGCAGGTGAGAGACTGGAAATCTGACGTGGACACATTCTGGAGGTAGCTGTTTTGCACGATATCTTGGAATGAGAAAGCCTTGATGAAACTCCTGCTGTGTGCCAGGTGCTGGACTTGAAGAGCTGACATTGTGTGTGGGGAGTGGTGGTCAGGAAAGGTGAGGCTTTTGTCTGGGAAGGAGCCTGGGAAAGGGTGAGTACTTCCAGGGCGGTCCAAGGTCAAGGCCATTCCAAGAGCAATGGGGCACCCCAAATGGATGGATGGATGGATGGCATGGCTTCACTTTCAGCTGCCCTACCTGCCTAGGCCACTGTGCACCACCCTTTGCCAAGAGTGCTTTCAGAATCCCAGCATCAGGAAGATGTCTTCACGTTGTCTTATGTTGCCTTCAAGTTTTCCTATGAAAATCAGATAAGGCAAGCGGAGGCTGCTGGGAGTCAGCCAAGCTGACTTCTTGCCCTGCTGCCCTGTATTCCTTCTGTTAGAGTTTGGGGTGCTGGGGAGACCCCAGTTGCTCTGGCATTCACTTTGCTATGTCAGCTAAGTCACCTGACCACTCTGTGCCTCAGTTTATCCATCCAAATGAGAATTCTGCCTCAGCTAGGTGGTGCAGTGGACAGTCCTGGACCTAGAGTAAGAAAGACTTGAGTTTAAATGTGATCTCAGACACTTCCTAGCTGGGTGACCCTGGGCAAGTCATTTAACCGTTTGCCTCAGTTTCCTCATCTGTAAAATGAGCTGGAGAAGGAAATGGCAAACCACTGCAGTATCTTTGGCAAGAAAGCCCTAAATGGGGACACAAAAGATCAGACATGACTGAAACGATTGAATAGCAAGAAACTGCCTTGTGGGGTTGTGATGAGGAAAGCATTTTGTGCCTTTTAAAGCAGCATAGAAGTGTGATAGACACTTCATCCTCCTGTCAGTCCCAGGAGGTAGCTGCTAGTATTGTCCCTTTTTACAGTTGGGGAGACTGAGGCAAACAGGTGAAGTGGCTTGCTGAGGGTCCCAGAGCTGGAAAGTGTCTAAGGCTGGCTTTGAACTCGTCTTCTAGCTCTTTGCACTAAGGAAATGATCTAGGAGGTCTCAAAATCCCCTTCTAGTTGTAACATTCTGAGATTTAGTTAAACTATTGAAGATGGGTGCTCATTCAGGTCTGTCTGTCCGCACTGTTGGCCTCTCCTTGGAAAGAGTCCTAGCATCATGGATCTGGAATTTGTTTGCATCAGGATAAAGAACCCAGGTATACCCCCATGCTGCCAAGCTTAGCTAGAGTAGATTCAGCTGCATTACTGGGGCATCTCGACCCTAGATCTGCGTTGGAGAACACTTGGGCAGAAAGGGGACCACACAAGTTCACCGCTTTCATTGCTTCCTCTATTCCAGGTGCTGCACTGAGCACTGGGAATACTGGGAAACAGCCCCTTCCTCCTCTCAAGGAGCTCCCAATCTAACAGAATAGACAGGGAATATACTGGTTACAGCAGAGAGCATTAGACCCTCCCCCCCATCCCAGCACACGCACAGTGCCCCACTTATATGAAGAAGAAAAACACTCCAAGATAAACTGTAACGATGTTTGGACCGAAGCCTCTCTGGATGGAGTTGGGAAGCCCTGCCACGCCTTCAGGGATCCCAGGCTGCCTGTTCTCTGACACCCAGATTTCTCTTAATGCCAACATTCAGTAAATGTTCTATGATTTGGAAACATGGCGCAGCACAATTTCTAAAGAATTCCAATTGTCGGAAAGCCAAACTTTAGAGCATGGGAGCATCGTGCAAGAAATGTCACAGAAGCAGTCCCCAGAAACCTGTGATCAGAAAAGGAGGCGGTCCTGAGGTGTGTGTGTGTGTTCGTCCTTTGTTGCCGAAGAAGACCATACCATCAGAGAAATGATGACATGACTTGCACTGGACTTTGTTTTGAGTGAGGGAGGGTTGAGCAGGTCACCAGCCTCACTTCTCCTCCAGAGCCATCTGAATCCAGTGACCAGATATTCATCAGGATGACAGGATGAAGCAATTGGAGTTAAGTGACTTGCCCAAGGTCACACAGCTAGTGAGCATCAAGTATCTGAGGTGACATTTGAACTCAAGTCCTCCTAACTCTTGCAACTAACTTGCAACTCATTGCACCACCTAGCTGCCCCTGATGACCTTTAGGAAGAAAGATCTCACACACTGGAAAGACCCAGAATAGCAGGGTGTGTGTGGATGGGCTGCAGTCTGCCCCACGGGGAGGTGCAGACCTATCAGGGTCATCACAGAGTCTTCAGAGGACTCCTGATGCCCGTTCAATGGGGGACATTACTAACTACAAATAAGGCTGCATTGCCATGTAGCGGTGACCTCACTCAGTGGCCTTCTTGGGCTTGAGCATGAAGGGATGTGGGCAGCATGCCACAGCCCCCCGCCTTCACATACCACTTTCCTCCCATCACAGTTCAGAAGTCATCTGGTTCCCAACTTTGGCTCTGGCTGTGGGAGGTGTGTGAGGTTGGAGAACGCTCGATGCTAGAGCTTAGAAGGGGCTTTCCTGAGAGAATCCCTCCAGGCTCCACTCAGGGGTTACCCCCTCAAAGGAGCCTTCCCTGATTGTCCCACCCCGCTCCCAGCTTCTAGGGCAGGGTTTCCTTACCTCTTGTGTGCCCTGGACCCCTTGGCAGGTACTCTTGTGAAGCCAATAGGCCGCTTCCAGAATCTTGTCTTTTAAATGTATAAGATATATAGTATTACCCATTTATATACACTGAAAGCTTCAAAACATTTAAAGTTCATAGACCCTGGGTTAAAGGCCATGGGCTGATGAGGGGGATCGCAAGTTTAGCACATTTAGCTGGGTGGTCCCTGTGTGAGGACAGGGCAGGGCCCGAGGCCACCAGACCTGGCTTGTGTGCTGCTAAGTGAGCCAAGCAGGACCCATTGTGGCAGACGGGTCTTTACATGTATACCCACATGCCCAGAGATGTTCTGGAATAAGCCCAGAGGTCAGGGAAGACATCTGGAGTGAGAAGTACCTGGTCCAAGAGAAAACCTAGCCTAGTGTTTGCAGTGACTCAGCCAAAACCAAACAGGTATCAAGGACTTAAAGGCCACGTACAGAAAGAGGCTTGTGTTTGTATCCCCAAAAGTGCCTGTAAATGGATGGAGACCTCACTGCGCAGGATCTAGGTGAGGCTGGACATGCCCAGGGTGGCATCTCGGCTGGCAGGGAGGTGTCTTCTGGCTTCTCACAGCCCACTTGGCAGTCCCTTCACTTATTTTCATTTAAAAATTTTTTTTCACTGAATAGTTTTTTATTTTATTTTTTCAATTACATGTAAAGATAGTTTTTAAACATTCATTTTATAAGATTCTGAGTTCCAAATTTTTCTCCCTCTCTTCCCTCCTCCCCAAAACAGCAGGCAAACCGACATAGGTTGTACATATACAGTCGTATTATTTCCACATCAGTCATGTTGTGAAAGAAACAGAACAGAAGGGAAAGCCACGAGAAAGAAAAACCAAAAAAGTGACAAGTCTGCTTCGGTCTGCATTCAGACTCCAGAGTTCTTTCTCCGCATGTGGAGAGTGTGTTCCATCACAAGTCTTTGGAAGCTTTCTTGGATCGGGGCATTGCTGAGGGGAGCAGTGTGTACAACGTTCTGGTTCTGCTCACTTCACGCGGCAGCCTCAGTCCCTGTAAGTCTTCCCAGGCTCATCATTCCTTACAGCACAACAATATTCCATCACATGCTTATACCATAACTTGTTTGGCTATTCCCTAATCCTTGGTCATCCCCTCAGTTTCCAATTCTTTGCCACCGCACACACACAAAAAGTTGCTATAATTATTTTTGTACCTCTGGGTTCTTTTCCCTTTCTTATGATCGCTTTGGGGATACAGATCTTGAAGGGGTATTGCTGGGACAAAACCCTCTGGGGATAGTTCCAAAGTGTTCTCCAGAACGTTTGGATCAGTGCACAACTTCACCAACAGTATGTTCCAATTTTCTCCACATCTTCAACATTTATCATTTTACTTTTGTGTCATACTAGCCAATCTGATAGATGTGAGGTGGCACGTCAGAGTTGTTTGGATTTGCATTTCTCTAGAGCATTTTTTCATACAACTATAAATAGCTTTAATTACTTCATCTGAAAACTGTCTATTCATATCCTCTTACCATGAATTGGGGACTCCTTTCACTTTCAGTGGGTGTGTTGGGGATGAACTTTTTTTTGTCGTGGACCCCAAGGAAGTCCGAAGCTTACGCAGCCATTCCCAGAACAATGTGTCTTAAATGTCTAAAATGATAAATAGGGTCACAAAGGAAACCAATTATGTTGAAATAGTTATCCAAATATTTTTTTTAAAAAGTTGACAGATGCTAGGTTAGGAACCATAGTCTATGGCAAAAGAGGCAATAGACTTGCCAGCTGGGCTGTGTGTTTTTGGTGACATTATTCAACTTGTCCCTGCTTACATTTTCTTTTCTGTGAAAAGAGACGAACCCTTGTACTACCTAGCGGCCAGCTTGTCTCGGGGATCAGCTGAGATAGAATATTTAAGGTGATGGGTGGGTTCTAACCCAACACAGAAGGGATTCCTAAGTGCCACAGCAGGACACAGCTTTCAGGAGCTATTTTTCCGTCTCCCACCTGTGTCTGACGTGCTCATTGGCATACCCAATCCTTCCTCAGCATTCAAAAGTTTGCTGATCCATGGTCCACAATGCAGAGTGCCTTGCACTGTCCTCCTACGCAAAAAGAATGTGCCAAGGCAACTGTGTGACAGCTAGAAGCAAAATTTTATTTCTTTAAAAAGAAGTCATAATAAAAAAACCCAACAACACCCTTCAGACATTCTAGAAAGAAAGTGTAACAGGTTGGGGGCGCCAGCTCGCCCAGCCAGCCGCTTCTGAAGGAGGCATCGAGCTGGCCATGACGGTCTCAGCAGTCTCTTCAGACCAGTAAGCCTTGTGCTGGAGTTTTCCCTTGAACACTAGGAAGGTATAGTACCTTCCACCTTAGCCCCTTCTCCATGCTGCTTTTTGGGACTTAAGAAACCTTGACTTTCTAATTCCCTGCCCTTCCTTCCAGAACTCTGTGCTAGGAGTAACAAAAACCAACCTAACAGCAAACAAGGGTGAACACACCTATGATAAAATGGTGACCATGTTTATTAGCCTCTAGAGTATCAGACAAGCAGCACAAACAAACTTTGGACCAAAAGGAGAATCAGGACTGGTTCTGAGGAGGTCTCTCTTGAGGTGTGAAGACACAGTACTCCGTGTGGTTCACACCAGCTCCTTCTGTGCTGGGCTGACATTTTCTCATGAATAGAGAACAGGCTGCCCAAGATCAATAACCTAGTCTTATGTTCACAGAACCCCTGGTGCAGGGAATTGAGAGGGCTGGGTCAGCTTCCCTTAAACCCTGAGCCAAGGTTTCTGACCACAGTGGAACCAAGAGCTCTTCCCTTCCCCAGGTGCTCCTCCTTAAGGAGTAAGGGGTGTGATGACAAATGGAAGAGCAAGGCTGTTCCTCTTCCTCCTCTCCTCCCACCCCACCATGGGTCTCCCTCACCTAGTCTGGAATGGCCCTATGGCTTGGTACTAGCATGAGACCCAGAAGACTTCAGCTCCTCCAGTTGCAACCATACCAAGAAAAGGAGCTTCTGCCCAAGGATCCAGGCTGTCTTGCCTAAAAAAGCTAGCAGAATTGGGAGTTAAAAGCCAACTCCATAACTATATACAACTTTGTGTCTGACACACACACCTTGTAGGACCTTCCCCCACACTTGAACCAGAACAAAAATACATCAACTCACAATACAAAAGAGCTGGTAAGATTTTTTTAAATTCCCCAAACATGCAGCTTAAGAGGTGAACAAAATAAAATTCTGATTCTAAGCATTCAGAAGTCAAACACAAAAACCCAGTGTATGATTATCCAGGCATCCTTAATAACGTTCAGCATAGAAAACACTCTCCTGCTGCGTGTTTATGTGCTGTTTCAAACTTCAGTCAAACTCTTCAGCAATGGATGGCAGACCACGCATTCACAGAAACACTATTTCTTATATTATACAGTGTAAAAGAGAAAAAACATGTTTATTTATTATTATACTTTTTCTTCGACAAGTACAGATGTGTGATAGAGGCTGTGGCAAAGTCTTGGAGGAATCACAATCAGGTGATGCTTCGTTCAAGCCTGAAACAGAAAAGCAAGAACAGATTAGGGGGCAGCCATGGATCCTCAAAAGAGTTGCCTGCCCGCCTGTCTACCTGCCCTTCTGCTATGTGGTTGGCCCATCTCATAGTGAAGGGATACAGTATTATTATTCTGACTGGGCAGGTAAGTTTGTCCAGTCCTAACCTAGATGCAAATCTAGTTGGGAAGAAAACAAGATCGGAATGATTGAGTCAATCCAAAAGATTCCTATCCATCGATCTGGACAGTCTAAGGCAAGCATTGATGAGGTGCCTGCTGTGTGCCCAGCCTTATGCGACGTGCTGGAGGTACACAAAAAGGTAAAACATGGGCCTTGTTCTCAGACAGGAGGCCTCTCCCAGAGGCCTTCAGTCCCTCCAACAGTTTCTGCTATGCCTGCCTCCTGGGTGGGGACAGTGAGGGTTCTTGGGGGAGTGGGCTGGTCTCCAAGTCCCCTACGACTCACATTCTCTAATCTTGTGACAGCCATGAAAGACTCAGTTGAAGAAAGTGAGAGCGGAGTTGCACCATGGAGGCAGCCAGGTGAAACAACATGCCCTGTCACTGCAGCACTGTGGACCTTGTTTGCTTATAGGGCCTGCCAGAGGAGGACCTTCCGCCTCCTCATCTTTTCCTTGAAGCTGTGAGAGTCAGGGTGTGGTGCATGGCACAGCTTGTTTAGAGGGTCAGTGTTGGTCGTTTTGTTAAGTGACGGCTCAGTAGATGGGAATGTGATGTAAAAGAAATTAACAGACTTTAAATTTAGAAAATGCAGTCTGCTTCTGCAGAGGAGGCCCAAGCTGGAGCTAGATATGAGAACAGCAATTTCCAGGGGGCATGGGGGAGCTGTGGTGCCAACTGTACCCGCAGCTGGAGAGCTGGAGGCCAGGGAGCAGAGGGTAAGAAGCCCCTGGGGCAGACCACACCACATAGATGGAGGTGACCTACTTACTCCATCTTTCCTTACTGGTGTCGTATGATCAGAAAAAAGGTAAGTGTTCAAGAGACACACGAGATATAAGATAGAGAGAGCACTGACAAGGCAAGGGTCAGGAGGACCGGCATCCAAATCCTCCATCACATACTATGTAACTCAGTTTCAGTATCTTCCTCTGTAAAAAAGGGATAAATAACAGCACCGACTTCCCTGAGGGTTGTGAGGATCCAACTAAATCCTATTTATAAAGCTCTTTGCGAACCTTAAAACACTATGTAAATCCTGACTATGAGAAATGCTGGCTCTTAAATTGCAGGAACAGTAGTAAACAGTAGATGACAACATAGATGCGAGACCTCAAGTTGTATGGTGTGAAGCCAGAACAGTAATGAGAGGCAGACTTATATCAGAGGATGCTGTTGTTAGGACAAAGAAATTTTAAGTTTCATTGATGGTTCAGGAAATTAGGAGATGAACACATTGATACATCCACACAAATCATCAGAATAAAAGGAAACAATGAAACTGAAAATCAATCACAGGGCCACGTAGCTATTGAGCATCTGACACTGGATTTGAACTGAGGTCTTCCTGACTCCTGGTCCAGCTTGCTATCCACTGTAATACGGAGCTGCCTTAAAGAATCAGGAAAAGCCGATGATGTGTAAAGACCACAGGTTCATCAGTCAGTCAATATGCATTTATTAAGTGCCTACTATTTAGCCAGGTACTCTACTAAAACAAAGCTCACAGTCCAACGGGGAAGACACAGTGATGAGAACGAGGACATCGCTGCACAGAAGTCCAAGCACTGTGGCTGACCAGACTAGTACGAGCACAGGAGGCTTGAACACAGGTCGGGTATGCACAGTCCATAAGACCATTTGGAGAAGAGATGGCTCCAAGTTGGCGAATCTCATGTTTCTTTTGAGCTATTGCAATTCTGCTTCCCTCAGAGCATGGGACCTTCTGTGCAGTGTCTCCCATGTTTCACAGCTGATGACCTTAAGAGCTCCTTGTATTGTTTCCTCTGACCACTGTGTGAGCGCTTGCCTTGTGTGAATTCTCTGTAAGGTAGTCTTTTAGGCAAGCATGTGTTTGGCATTGAGACAGCGTGGCCAGCCCACTGGAGCTGTGCTCTCTACAGTAGAGCTGGAATGAGAGGACCTCAGTGTCTGGTCCCTTCTCCTACCAGGGGATCTTCAGAATCTCCCTAAGACAATTCAAGTGGAATCAATTGCCTTTCTTGGCATGACACCAGTACACTATCCACATTTCACAGGTATACAACAATGGTTCTGGAGACCTTCAGTTTGATTGTCTCTTCAACAGTTTCCTTGACAACCTACCAAACGCTCAGCTAATTCTGGCAGTGTGTGCATCAACCAAAGTACACTGCCAAGGTAAGTGAACTTATCCATAGCATTCAGAATTTCTCCATTTGCTGTAGCTGATAGTCTCGCACATGGATGATATAGGAAACATGTATTTTCTTGGTGTTGATTGTTAGCACAAGCAATAGAAAGCAGATCCATAATTTGTTGCATCTCAGCTTCAGAGGCTACACTGAGTACATAATCATCAGCAAACAAAAATATGTACCAACTCTCC
The DNA here is from genome assembly GCF_028372415.1 of Notamacropus eugenii. Classification (NCBI taxonomy): domain Eukaryota; kingdom Metazoa; phylum Chordata; class Mammalia; order Diprotodontia; family Macropodidae; genus Notamacropus; species Notamacropus eugenii. The sequence continues at coordinate 167,412,354 of NC_092878.1, forward strand.
TTGCACTTTGGTCTTGGCGTATAGCCTTTTCAAGCTAAGTGGTTTACAATCAGTGCAGCAACAGACCTTGGTGCCATTTTCATCCTTGTTGAAGGCTTCTCACCACACTACTGAAAACATGCTAAAAAGCATGGAAGCAAGCACACAGTCATGTTTCCCACTGGTAACCAAGAAAGTGCAAGAGCATTGTCCTTTATCTGGAACTCAGGCAAGCATGCCATCGTGAAAATGACGTACTATGCTAATGAACTTTTCCAGGCAACCAGATTCTGCCATAATGTTCCACAAGCCCTCACAACTGACAGCGTCAAAGGCCTTGGTCAGATCTACAAACATTGTGTATAGACCTCTGTTCTGCTCCTGGCATTTCTCCTGGAGTTGTCGGGCAGCAAACACCATATCGACTGTTACTCAGCCCTCTCTGAAACCACACTGGATCTCAGGTAGATGACCATCCTCCAGGTGAAGGATCAGCCTCTTAAGGAGGACTCTGACAAGAACCCTGCCCCACCCCCACACTGTCCCAAGACAATCTATTTCCTTTACCTTAATAGAGATGGACAATGGAGACCTGGGGGATATAAGCTCCTCTTTCCACATAACCCAGAAAAGGGTTACAGTAGATCCTCCTCCTTGTAAATCTCAGCTGGAATAGAATGTGCATCAGCTGCTTTGCCACAGGAGAGGAGCCTAATGGCCCTCAAAACTTCTTCTTCAGTTGGAAATTTGGTTAGAAAGGGATTGATTTCAACCTAAGGTAAATAGTCAATGACTTCAGCAGTGATCGATCTGTTGAGAATCCTATAGAAATGTTCCCCCCTCTCTCCAGGATCATGTCCTTATTACTAATCAGTGTGGCTCCACCAGGACTGAGTAGCTGAGATGCACCACAACAAGTCTTTGGCCCATAAACAGCCTTTAGGGCATCATAAAAGCACTTTGGATTGTTAACTATCAGCATAAAACTGAACCTCATCCGCCTTCCTACTGAGCCAAGAATCTTGCATTTAAGCTTTGCTTACACTTTACTTCTGGAGTCATCTCTAGTCATCCTGATGAATAAGTGGTCACTGGATCCAGACGACTCTGGAGGAGAAGTGAGGCTGGTGACCTGCACAGCCCTCCCTCACTCAAAGCAAAGTCAAGTGCAAGTCATGTCATCATCTCTCTGATGGCATGGTCTTCGGCAATGAAGGATGAACACAACAATACTTTACTTCTGATACAGTTAAATGCTGCCTTCTTGGTGATGGATGAGCTATCTTTTTGGTAAACCCTTGGAGTTCTCATTTTTCATTTGGCAGCTTCTGGATTTCCCCATCATTTTTGTCAAACCAGTCTTGATGTTTGCAAGTGTCATGACCTAGCTGAGGACATGCCGTATACCAAATCTCTGAAAGCTGCCCACTCCTTTTCTGCTCCACTTTTGTCAGCTGTTGTTGGCTCCACTTTCCCTCTGAGTTAGCAAGGAGCTGTTCTTGCTCAGAGAAGCACTCTAGTCTGTTGGTATTAATTCTTCTGGTGGTCTTTTGTCTTGGGGATGCTGCTTTTGTTGAATGTGAATATGTAGCTTGGAGAGGATAAGTCTGTGTCAGTCCAGCACTCTGCACACACATTGCCTTAGTCACTCTTACATACTCTCTCTCCATGAAATAACATAGTCTATTCAATGCAAATGTTTTCTGCAAGGGTGCGTTCTTGAAGTTTTATTACACTTAGGTAAAAAGAAATTGTTGGCGGTCATAAGATGCACCATTCTTCAGTAGCAACTGATCAGCGCGGTTGTTGTTTCGGCCATTTCTGCCAAGGACTTTCTACCATATCTGGTGGTCTGAGCCTGCTTTAGCATTAAAGCCAACCAGAATTATAAGCTTGTCCTCTTTCAGTACATGATATTAAGGGTCTCCAGATCTCATAAAATTTTCCTTTGACCTCTGGGTTAAGGCAGAAGCCTGTGTACTCATGATGGTGGTGTGGCACTTTCCTGCAAGTGGCAAGTGCATTATCATGAGCCTGGCATTCACATCAGGAGAGGCATACAAGCTTGCTGATTAGATTAGCTTTGATTGCAAAGCCTACACCAGCTTCATGGACACTCCCCATCACTCCACATGACCACTCCAGGAACATTCTATCCAGCTCTGACTTGAGTGAACTCACCTTCATTTGCCAGCCTTATTTCCCTTGGGACTGGTTTACCTGGATGTTATACCCGCTGAGTTCTTTGGCACCAAGAGCCATTCATCTTTCAGGTCTACTGGAATTCATATTGTCCATAACAGTGTGTACATTCCAGGTACTGATGGTGAGTGGAATCATCTTTGTAAAAGTTTTTGTTTGTTTCAACTGGGATCCCTGCCTGCCACAGGGTTCAGGGTTGGGTGAAGCAGGCAATTTTTAGGGCACCATTTCTAGCCCCTTCCTCATGCCCGGAGGTGAATGGTGAAGTCCTTCCAAAAGGCTGCTGAGACACTCAGATGATCCTGTGGCCTGGGCCACCTGTGTGCACGTGACTACAGCTCCCAGTGTTTCTGCACCTGCTGCTTCATCACTTGCCTGTTGCCACAGGACGCTGAGGTAGGTAAACATGGTAACATGGTAGGGGTGATGTCTTTCTGATTTGTGCACAAGATGGATTTAAGTGAGGAAGACTTGCCCACTGACTGCAGCCTGGAACATCTTGTGTTCAGTCATGACTTGACTTCCTGTCCACTCTGCCTTCCAGAGTATGACGAAAGGTTGGGAAAGGAGACCTCCTGCTTGGCAGAGATGGGTGAAAAGGTCTGACCTGCTCTGGACAGAGGGAGAGTCCAGATGTCTGCAGTTTTTGCAGATGCCCCACCATTTTCTCAATGGCCATACACATTGAAATCTCATGGGAGAAAAGAATGCAGGAACAGTGGAATGTGGGCCATTTATCTGGGGCCTTTGCTGGGGGCTGCAGTCAACCCTCAGACTGTGTATGTGAAGACACTGAGCCAAAACCCAGCAGAGAGGTGAGGAGGTGGGGGGACAACAGTTCTACAGTGCTTCTGTAGAACCTGGGGAGGGGGAACATGGGGTTTGTGTACTCTTCTCAGCCTAAGGCTTGATTCCCAACCCAAACAGCAGAGCTCTCCTGAAGGGTCCTGAAACTCCCATTTCCATTTTCTGACTTGAAAGCAAACGTGATAGTCGATGCAAAACGAGGGCCGCTAGAACCTCACATCTTGTGGATTTCAAGCTAAAGCCCCACCTTCCAGGCCCAAAGGAAGGGCTGGCCTGAGATCAGAAAGGTAGTAAAGAGCACCCCCACGTTCTCCTGGGCAGATCTCATGGCATGAGAAGGTCACTGCTCCACCCCTGCGGCTCTCACTGCCTGGTTCATAGCAAGCACCTGATAACTTGGGACGTTGCTTCTCCACTCACGTCAGTACCGCCAACCCTCTACCCCAGAGACCCTCTGACTGCTCTTCTCTACCAGGAAAAGGGTTTATTTCTTCGTCTAGCTTTCTGAAAGCCATGGCTTCTCACCCTATTCAGTCAACAAGTATAATGTGTATGGTGAGTGCTGCCTCACAGCGCCCCTGCAAGGGAGGGTGGATAGCAATCTGGAGCTTCACTGGAGGAGGACAAGTGACTCGCCCAGGGTCATGCAGCCATTGAGTGTCCTGAGGCAGAAGGCAAATTCACATCTTAATAACTAGCATTGATATATCACTTTAAGACTAGCAAAGAACTTGACAAAGATCTCATTTTAGCAATCTTAAGAGGGTGGTGCTATTGTATTGATAAGGACACGGAGGCTAAAAGCTGCTGAGTGTCTTGCTAGGAAGCATGTGAGGTAGGCTTTGCATCCTTTTTACCAAATGCAGGGAATCAGTCCTTCTTACATGAAACCCATCACCTTCTGGAATGCTCCGTGTACTCACCAGTAAGCTGCAGTCTTACAAAACAGCTCACAAAACTAGCAGCCACTGCCAAAGATTGTATCAATACCCACAAGACAAAGTGTAGCCGCCATCACACACCTGGTACCTGGGGAGGAAGAGAAGCACCTGTGAACATGCAGTCCTCTCCAGGGGGTGCCCCAAGAGCCCCTGGCTTTGAACCAGGAATGGTGAGATTTGTAAGGGTCTGAACACATGCCTGAAGCCCTGGGAAAGCATTTGGCATCTGATATCAGAAGACCAGAGACTGAGTCCCAGCATGGTCACTGAGTCCTTGTGTGGCCATTAACGATTTCTCTTCTCTAGGCATTAGTTTGATTACCTGTGCATTGAGGATATTGGGCTACATGATGATAAGGTCACAGGTTTAGAGTAGGAAAGGACTTTGGAAGGTCACTAGCCCACCATCCTCACTTGAGAGAGGAGTGTGCATACTATTCAGGCTCTACTTCTCTAGGTTAGCAACTGGATCCAAGTCCTTTGGCTCAAATCTAGCAGTTTTTCCACTGCACCATGTCATAATTCAACTTAAAAAAATCAGTTATTAAGCACCAGTTGTGTGCCACTGCCATGCCCAGCCCTGGGACAACAACAACCAAGATAAAACACTGCCTTCAGGGAGTTTACATTGCACTGTGGGACGACAAGGACACCCAGAAGTCAGTACACAATATCTCCAAGATAAATACCAAGAAATCTGCACTAACGTATCTCTAATTCCTCAATCAATCAATGGATTATTAATCACCTACTATGAGTCAAATATGATGCTAGGTATTAGAGTAAACAAAGGGGGGGAACCAGTTTGAGGTAATCCAATTCCTTCTCTCCTATTTTTACTTAAAAACAGCAATGAAAAAGCCCCATATGTTTATAACCAAGTATGATGAGAGAAGAGTCCCTACTCTCAAAAAGATACAACCTAATGGGGAAAGCATAACTAAAATAAATTTGAGAAATATGAGAGGCACGAACCACAGGCTGTGTGTGTGTTCGTCCTTTACTGCCGAAGAAGACCAGGCCATCAGAGAAATGATGACATGACTTGCACTGGACTTTGTTCTGAGTGAAGGAGGGCTGTGCAGGCCACCAGCCTCACTTCTCCTCCAGAGCCATCTGGATCCAATGGCCAGATATTCATCAGGATGACTGGAGATGACCCAGGATGAGGCAGTTGGGGTTAAGTGACTTGCCCAAGGTCACACAGCTAGTGAGTGTCAAGTGTCTGAGGGGAGATTTGAACTCAGGTCCTCCTGACTCCTGCACTGATGCTCTATCCACTGCACCACCTAGCTGCCCCAACCACTCTCTGCCAGGGTTAAGTGGGGTGGCCTGAGATCAGAAGACTTCTTCTCCAGAGAACCACAGGCTACAGCTAAGACGAAGGAGGGAAATCATCTCAGAAAAGGTGAAAGTATAAAAAAACTAACAGCTGAGGGTCTCAAAAGTTGTATCCCATTTAGACCCAGACAAATCTAACAAAAAGATGAGTAAGGAAGAAGTTAAAGAACTGAACAGAATCCTCCAGGTTCAATACAGCACATCTCCAGGTTCAATACAGAAAGGAGCACACATGTTTTCAGAGGTACGTGGCACCTGGCAAGGCATTAAAACCTTGCTGACAACTGAAGAAAAGCAGCACGTTAAACACATTCCTAGGAGAACTGCAGGGAGACGCTCTACCTGGAGCATCTCCCATCTCCGTAAAGGAGGAAGGGATTTTTCACGTCTCCTTTGGACCCAGCTTGGCCATTCTAACTATACTGCATTCGGTTCTTTGCTGTTGGAGTCACTGGGTCTGTTGTTTTCATTTCCATCCTCCTTTGCTTCTCTGAATAATCAATATTCATTATTTCCTATGACACAATAATATTCCATTATGGTGCTTTGTCACTTTTGAGGGGATTATTCTCTAATTTTTAAAAATATCCCTCATTTTCAGCTCAGATTTTTTCTCTTCCTTCCCCCCTTCTCCACTACTTGCCCTATCCACTGAGAAAGTAGGAAACTATTTCCAAATTGGCCATTTTGCATTGAAAAAGCAAGGAAAGTGAAGTCTAAGAAATAGGCTTTAATCTTTGTTCAGATTTCACTCTGATTTTGTTTGGAAAACCACATAAATTTTGAAAAAATAATAGTGCTTAGATTTTAATATAATAATTCTGATTTGGTCTGACCAAGGAAAAGGGTGGTAGTGGCAACCATTTCTCTTCCTCTGGACAGCAGGCCTCTTTTAATAATGGCAGTCAATCCAAGACCCCCCAGATCAATAATTCATAGTAATGATCAATTCATATGAATTGAATGAAATATAACAATTCAGTTAACTGACCACACCTTCCCCAACTTCTATATTTCTCAGTGCCTTAAGGCTCAGGAAGATCGTATAAAATTATAGGACTAAATGTGCTCTCGGAATCATTTAGTGAATGAGCCTTTCTCCAGGTATACTTTTCATTCCTCAAATTTTTGATTTCTGGGGAAATGGTCCAAAGTCCAAAGACGGTTTCAGTTGCAAGTCCTGTTGTATCTGCCCTCTCTGCTCACAGTCCCCACCCCAGTTCAGGTCCTATGCACTTCTTAATGGTTTCCTCACCTCTAATGCCTCTCCATCTGGCCCTTCACTCCGCCACCAAGGTGATCTTGTTTTCTAAAGCACAGTCTGACCATGCCACTTGCCAACTCCACAAAGACTAGAGGTTCCCAGTAGCTCCAGGATCAAATATAAACTCCTCGACCAGGCATTTAAAGACCTTCAGAGCCTATCCCCACTGTACAGTGTTCTCCTTCATACTCTTCCATTTGGCCAAAATGGTCATCCTGCTGTTCTTATCTCAGTTCCTTTGTGATGGCTGATGAACAAGCCCAGAACACCCCTCTCACTTCCACCTGTTAGAAACCCTGGTTTCCTTCGAAGCTCAGCCTAAAGGCTACCTTCTGCCTGAGGCCCCTCAGGCTCAGGAAAGGACAAGGAGGGAGGATATGGGCCTCCTGTGGGTCTTCTTGACTGGCATTCTATCCACTGATCCACCTACTTGCCTCTAGTAACGCAGAATGAAAGTGGTCTTGGAAGCACGTGTGCTTGGTCCTTTCTCCTGATTCCTTTCAGTCCTGAGAACTGGTAAGAAGAGATGGTCTAGTTTTGGGACTCAAGTCCCAGACACCAGTCAGTGACTAAGGGCGCTTTAACAACAACGCCTTGGGCAGGTAACCTTCCTGTGGCACTATTCACAAGTTTTAAACTAATTCAAATCATTGCTGGTGTAAACAGATTAGAGGGGGGTCTACACAAGTTAACAAACTACAACTCATCAAAAATGGAAAACACTGAAGTGATCATACTCTACCCTTGAAAACCCATAGGAACAAATAATACCTACCCGGCCTGGATAGTCTAAAGAATATCCAAAAGAGACTAGTTTTCTTCTCCAGTGAGCTGGTCAATCTCCATTTATCAGGAGGGCAGTGCATGTGCAACATATAAAGGGCTATCGTGGAAAGGAACCTCAGAGGCCCAAACTGGTTAGGAGGCTCAAGGTCACACAGCAAGTGGTGGAGCTGAGATTCAAACCCAGGTCTTTGGACTCCCAATCCAACCTTCTTTCCATGGCTTTATGCTTTGGACGGGAGAGGGGAAATGGGACCACTCTTAAGTCACTAAGACTAAAGGTCAATTCATCCTTCTAACATGTCTCTTGACTTTTCTTGAGAATGTGTGTATGTATGTTTTCTAATTGACAAATTTTGTTTCCCCATAGTGGATAACTAAACAAACACTCCAGAAAACCCATAAACGTAACAGCCACAAAGTGTTAGGACTGATAGAGCCCAGGCCACTTGGGCAGGTCAGTGGTTGTTGAGCCAAAAGAAGGCTGTGGGCTGACTCCAACAAGGTGGTGCTGACACCAGGGTATATACAGTTCCTCAGAACAGCTCTCTCAGTTTACACAAGTCTTTCCATTTCCCTCTGGGCTCTCCTGTGTGTAGCACCTAGGATTAGTTTTGTCCTTTCCCAACGGTCAGTCACGAGTTTGTCTCCCAACTGAACAGCTGTCAGGGTATCTGCACAGATGGGCCCTTTCTCCCTTACAGGAAGCTCCCTGGGCCATAAACCCATTAGTGGGATCACAAGGTCAAAGGGGAGGATGCAGTTTAGTAACTTTTCTTGAATAATTCCATATTGCTTTTCAAAATAGTTGGATGGACCTATTCACAGCCGTGACTGAGCACGCCTGTCTTCCCACAGCCCACCAGAATATTTATGTTTCAACTGCAGTTAATAAATTAGATTTGTGAAAGAGAAACTCCATCCCCCATGGGAAAGGGAGTCAGAGCGGGGTGAGCCAAACCACCCCCAAACTCTGGGGCACCACAGCTCTCCCCATCTTGCAGGCTCACAGCCTCCACCGTAAGTCCTTCTTCACCCCCTTTCCCCATATCCAGTCAGGTACCACGTCTTGCAGGCACCCTTCTCTCTCCACTCACACGGCTGCCACCCTGGTTCTCGCCCTCATCACTTCTCTCCTAGAGTACTGGAGCAGCTTCCTAAATATTGTTAACCCTGTTTATATCACCTGATTTACTCCCTAGATCTCTTCCTCCCCATCTCGCAGGCTCACAGCCTCCACCGTAAGTCCTTCTGCACCCCCTTTCCCCATATCCAGTCAGGTACCACGTCTTGTAGGCGCCCTTCTCTCTCCACTCACACGGCTGCCACCCTGGTTCTCGCCCTCATCACCTCTCTCCTAGAGCCCTGGAGCAGCTTCTTTAATATTGTTAACTCTTTGTTTATATCACCTGATTTACTCCCTAGATCTCTTCCTCCCCTCTCTTAGAGGCATCCCCTATAACAAAGAAGAAAAAGGAACAGGATGAGATAAAACATCAGCACCACTGATAGAAAAATCCCCTAAAGATGCAGGGCCCCAGACCCATGGACCTCTCACCTCTGGAGAGGAAGAGCCTTAAAGGCCTCGCTTTGCTCATCTTCTTACCTGCGTAGCTGCACAAACAGCTTCAGTCACACCCTAAGACACAAGCCCCCCAGCCCTGTGCTGAACACAAGTCCTTCCCACCATCTGCCGGGTACCTTTCCACACCAACTTCATTCTACTCTCCTTCCTGAGGTAGCTCCAGCCACCTGGACAACCTGTCAGAATCCAGCTGTCACCTCCTGTCTCCGTGCCCACGCATAGACCTGGCTCTGTACTTAGAGGGCATCATTATGTGCCCTCTTCTGCCTGTGCCCCTCTTACCCATTCTTTAGAGCCCAATTCAAATGAAACGTGACCGATAGATGTGATGACTTATCCCTGACTTGGGCTGAGAACTTCAGAACGCACATTTCTCTCAGATAAGACATGTCCAGTATACAGTAGTCTCCTAAACTTCGAAGAACTAAAAACAGTCATGGATAAATGAACTGCTGGGAAATACTGCCCTGCGGTCACCCTTCTCATCAGAAGTATGTCCTCTTGCCTCTCCCTGGGGCACACAGAGTGAAAACTCTGGTCCTCCCACAACTGCTGCTCTTACTTCCCAAGTCACCATTCCCTGTGCCTCACAAAAGTGTGCTTTTCCTGTCCCTTTTAGTAAATAAAATGCCCACATAAGAAAGTGGCTGCACCAGTGCTAGCTCCCTCTCCCTAGCAACATTTTCAGTCCCTGCAAATATATGAAGGGTGTACAAAGGCCTATCACAAATAACTCACCCAATGTTTTACATAAGATCCATATTTTGTATTAGCTCAATACAAAATAAAATTTCCCCATTCATGACAGATGCGTATAACTTAACGCTGCTTCTATTTTCTCACCTTCCACTCGCTTCTCCATCCCTGACAGTCCGACTCTGGATTCTGCCACTTAGCTGACGCTAATTCCATGGTTATCAAAGGATCTTTTACTGGGAAGTCTGACGTCTCCTTTCCTCATTCTTCTGGCCCTCTGTGGCTTCAGGAGCATCAGGCAGGCCAGCCCTGCTGACCCAAGCACTCCCTTCTCCCATGGCTTCTCTGACATGGCTCTCTCGGGGGATCCCTAGAGCCCTCCCTGCACACAACTGGCACTTGTTAAATCCTTCCCAGATGGGACGGATTCTCCTGACCACCGCTTCTTAGCCTTCTTGGCTGGATCCCCATCCATCTCCCACCTTCTAAGAGTGGGTTTACCCCTGAGCTCTGTCCCAAGCTGGCTTCCCTTCCTCTCCACACTGCTCATCTCGGTCAGCTCCTTGGCATCATCAGTGGCTTCTGTCATTCCCTACTCAGATGTTTCCCACACCTCTACCTCTAGCCATAGCCCCTTTCCTGAGCTCCGGTCCTAATCAGTAAGAGCTGGCTGCACCTCACTGGTGCCTCAGGCACAAAAAACCAGCCAAAATTGAATTCCATTCCCTTCCACCCCACCTAACCTTTCTGGTTTCTGTCAGGGACACCAACCTCCTTTTCATCACCCACTCATCGTCTTCTGGTTACTCTGCACAGCCCTCCCTCACTTAAATCCAATTCACCCGCATGTCATGGCATCACCTCCCCAATGTCATGGTCCTCCTCAAGAATGAAGGACATACAGAAGCAGGGATCTTAGAATCATTGCTGACTCCTCTCTTAGCACTCCCAGCCTTGGCCCAGGACAGATGAGGAGCCTGGGGAAGGGACCCCTGAGGATCTCTTTGGGATAATGGCTAATACTTTAAAGCCACAAAAACACTTAATAACATAGCCCTTGGCTACTGGACCAGCAGATTGTGTAATTCCATCTATTTCTTAGAAGAGGGACACCCCCAGACCCAATCCCACCTAATGGACCAGGAAGTCAACCCACAGGATATTGAGGCAGAACTAGACCTCAACAGAAATGGAAAGTAAGGCCTGTACTAGGGCCCTGTGGGATGGGAGATTCTTGAAGGGAGGGTCAGCTTCATTGTTGCTTCCCACCCCCAGGGCTTAACGTTGATCAAGTTAGATGGAATCTCGTCGCGGTCAGCCACGGTTTTTTGGGATGCCTAGGAGGGGGGTGTGCTGTTCATAGACAGCTTGGCCTCACCTGAAATCTGTCCCTTGGCCTACAGAACCTGGCTGGACGGGGCTGCTTGCATCCCCCAGCTGCCCTCATGAGTGCCCACCCACATCCTTTAGAGGAGACAGTCCCAGGCAGGCAGGCGAAGGTGTTACTTACACAGTATTCAGCAGAACTGACGGGACTTCCAGCCCTGAGAAGTAGCCTCGGAGGGAGGGAGCCAGCGCATCTGAAAAGGTGGAGGGAGAAGGCCAAGCGTGAGCCAGGCTGAGTTGCCCTGGCCTCCCTTCCCCAGCTGAGTGTGGGCTGGCCGGGTGGCACCCTCTCCATTCCTTGCTCCAGCTTTTTCCTCATGGCACACAGGCAAGTGGAGCATCTGTACACCCTTATTATGGACAGAACCTGGCGCCCAGAAAAGTGACATGACTGACTCATGGCCACATGTAGCCACTAAGTCAGAGGAAGGCCTGGGACTCAGGTCTCTCTTCACTAACGCCAGTGGCACCTTGGAGTCCCTCAAATTCCAGGATGGCTATCTTAGGCAAACCAAGAGCAGTGGCAAGAGGGGGCTCCTTCAGCTGTCACCACTGGCCCTTTCGAAGCCAAGAGGCCTGGGGCATTCTCCAGAGACAGCGGCAGGTCCTAGCAGTGTGGTAAAGCATCTGTCAGATGCCTCCAGAAGTCATCTGTACCCCTTCACCATCCTAGAAAAGCTGGGACAGTGACTGAGGAGCAGAATGGCTAAGAATGAGCCTATGTAAACCATTTCCCAGAGCAGTGCAGGAATGAAAGACCCTGGCAAGGAACCAGGGGCTGCCTGTTTGGGGAGAAGAGTGGGGGTTTCTGTAAGCAGGATGTTGCTTTATCATAGAAAAATGCATCCACTTTGATAAGTCAGGGCTTCCTGGAAGCCACCCAAGTGAGTAACCAGGAAAGGCAGAGGCGGTCCATCAGCTGGACAGTCAGTGGTCCTTCTGTCTCCCTGACCCCACTCCCTGGGCCATCTGTTCCCTGAAAAGGAAGCCAGTGCTGCCTTTGGCAGGGTGTCCGTGCCACCTACCAACACAGACAGCCTCCCATCCCACTGGGTTTGAAAGGGACATGATCTCAAAGGTGGATGGCAGACAGACAGCTCTGGGCCAGGAAACTGGAGGAAGCTTGCTCTGTCCTTAAGCCTTTCCCACTGCACCACCGGACCTTGGAGTCCAGCGAGGGCAGTCAGAGGAAACCCACTGCTTCCTGGACTGTGGCAGCACTCCCGGAGCAGGGCTTGCCCTCTCTGGCTCCATGGTAGGGTTCCAGGTCTGCAGGTTTGGGGGGAGGGAAGGGAAGGGTTGCTTTCCCTAATTGCCCCCAACCCCCACTTATATGTGTGAACCATGGGCCAAGGCTGGAGGGAAACCAACTCCCTCGATGGTTTGCCTTTGGAGGAAAGAAGGCCCCTTTCTGACTGCTCAGTCAGAGTCTTCTGACCAGGAGCAGTGGGGACAGGAAGCAGTTCTGGGAGGGGATGGGATGGACCGACTAACCGATGCCCTTTCTGGAAGGTCAATTAGAGGAGGAAAGGGAGGCCGACAGGTTCTGGAGCCTGTGTCTGACTTGGACATTCTGATATGGAGTGGTCAGTGGGGACAGAGATCCCTCTGTTTTAGGGGAGGCCAAGAGGAAAATGATTGTCACCTGACAGCTGGAGCTGTCTTCCCAAGAGAGTGGCCCTAGGTCTCAGAATTAGAGAATGTCAGAGCAGGGAGGGCCCTTAGAACAGGGAATGTCAGAACTGGGAGGGACCTTAGGTCACAGAGTATTATGGATAGAAATGAGCCTTTTAGAACAGGGAATATCAGAGCTGGGCAGGCCCTTAGAGTCTGCTCCAAGCTAAGTCACGTCACTTCACTTCCTGAAGGAAGGACGGAGGCCCCTACTCATTTACAGCAGAGATGAGCCCGGGGCTCTTGTCGGTCCCTTGCCTGGGCTCAATACCACAGTGAAGCCTTAATGGGACCACAAAGGCTTGCAGGAAACTGACCCAGGAGAGGTCCCCAGCTGGCTTTCTTTACCTTGGGCTACCACCTGTAGACACCCATGCCCATTTAACACCGTCATGGACTGAGGAGTGCACCCCATAGGAATCAGAGGCTAAAAAAAAAGAAGGAAAGAAACCAAGTACCTACCCGTGGCTCACGGCTTTGTGCGTCTGCATCCATCTGCTCACTAAGCAAAGAGCAGAGCTGGAGTGGCCTTCCTGAGACAGGTGGTGAAGGAAGGGGAGAGGGGACAGGCTCCCTGCTACAGGTTGGGACCAGGGGACCTAGAGGTGACACACAGGAGGATGGGGGCGGGGATCTTGGTGCATCGGAGGTCAGGACTGTGCAGGTCTAGTGATAACTGGTGCCTCCCTGGGACTGACGGAGGTGCCCGGCACCTGATGTGATCAAGGCATTGAGAAAGAAAGGAGGGCTGATGGGGGAAGGAAGGAAGGAGGAAGGGGAGCCTACCTCCCACCTAGTGCCCTGGCCTAACTGTCCCCTCCCTGGGCCTCACAGACACCAATCACAGTGCCAACACATATCCTATGGGCTCTGCCTCCCCGCCATGAGCCTCAGCAGTGTCTAAACCACACAGTAGGTGATTTAGAAATGCTTGTTGGACTGGCATGAACAAAGCTCCATGGCACCACTTCAATCACGATGACACTGGCATCTGTGAGCTTGAACCCTACCCCCGTCCCCCACCCTGGGGGAACCTCACTGCAGTGTTGTGGAATTAGATGTGGCATTAGAAGACTCAGATTCAAGTCCTGCCTGTGTGACCTTTGGCAAGCTGCTGAAACCCTGAACTGACTGGTCGCTCCCAGCTCTAAGTCTGCTCTCCCAGCAATATCTGAACCCACAAAAGTCAGATTGCAACTCCCTTTTCCAGCCTAGATAAGCTGATGCTGTGCACAGAGTGAGCCCTCAGCGAGCCCTCAGAGTAAATGCCTGATGGCTTTACTGGATGGAACTGGGTCAGTGTCCAGCTTTGTACACTGGGTACTGGGCACAGGATGGGGAATACAGGAGGTGCTTAATAAACGCTTGCTGGATTGAACTAAAGCCTTTCTGCCCCTCTGGAGCGATCGTGCCATTCTCAAGGCGCAAGCAGCCCAGACTTCATTTGGGGCAATGTCCTTAATTCCAGAAATGAGAATGTGAGGAGAGAGAACCTGAAGATTCCTTTTCTTCTCCAGGATTTTCCCATTCCTGGCTCCAGAAAGAGCTGGGGGCCTACGTCCAAGGAGGCAGTGTACTACGGTGGTAAGGGCCCCGACTATGGAGTCCAAGGCCCTAGGCTGGATTCGTTCCTGCTGATCTGGGCCTCCACCTCCCTCTATGTAAAATGAGGGCCTGGGCCAAATGACCAAGTCTGTGCTCTCCATGAGGGCCAGATGATGTTAGCAGAAGCCGGGGACCATCCTAGCTGGGCACGCTGGCCTGGCAGCAGTGGGACCGAGTGCAGCTTGCACAGAAGTGGATAAAATCCAGGAGGACATGACGAGATCCAGGAAAGAGGCACGCTGGCTAAGAGTGCCCAAGCGTGTAAGCCCTTGCGGCACATGGAGGCCATGCTCAGTGCTGGTTATCCATATTTAATATTTTCCATGGTTAATTTTTAACTATGTTTGCTGTCAAGGGCCATTAGCAGGGCCAGGGAGCTGGGCTCAGTGAACAGGAAAGAAGGTCCTGGCAGCAGAGAGCCCCAGCAGCCCCTGCATGTGGCCGTGCACTTGGGAGGCCTGGTGCGGAGCCTGAATAAAACATGATTCCATCGGGAAAGGGTCTGGAGGGGGTCTGCCTTTTCCGCTCTGTCACCAGCATTTTCCTTCAAAGGTGGGTTCGCAGCCTCCTTTTACTTTCCTCAAGCTGCAGTTTCCAAAAGTAGCAAAAAGACTGGAGAAACTTGTGACAACTTGTGCAGCCGTGGAGAGAGGCCGAGAGCACACCCTCAGATACCAGAGAAGCAGTGTGGTGCAGTGGAGAGATGAGGCTGGACTGTGACCACCCTAGAGCACCAGCCATCTGCGGGCAGAGTGCAAGAGAGCCAGAAAGCATGGGTTGTGGGACTCAGGAAGAGCCTCACTGGCTGTGTGGCACCAGGCAAGTCGGCGAAGCACTCTCAGCTCAAAGGATGGCCTCTGAGCACCTCAAGCTCTACACCTAGGATCCTATTCTATCCTGCATCGAAGCCAAGAGGTGAGTGGGCTCCAGGCAGCCCTTTCCCACCTACAGAGGTTTTCTTATCACTGCACCACAATTCTGGATCATGCTGGAATTCCATATCCCAGTAGCACCACAGATCTCACCTTGGGTTTAACACAGTTCACGTCAACACACACTTACTAAGCACCGAGTGCACTCAAGACCCTAAGTGCCAACGCAGCTCTGCCTTGCACTGACTTAGCTGCTTTTATTTTCCCAAGAAGAATGGAATGGCCCTAGGTGCAGAGCTTTGAAGGAAGATTCTGAGAGATGGGTTGAGAAAGGAACCAGGGATGGTCTAGGTAAATGCACAGACATCAGAGATAGCCATCAAATTTGGAAAAGAGCAAGTGAACCAGTGTGGCCAAAAGTTAGAGGGGCATTGTGAAATCAGGCCAGAAGAACAAGCAGTCTAAAGGCAGACTGTAGAGGACCCTAGATGCCTGGCAAAATAGCTTATATGTGATCCTGGAAGCACAAGGAAAATTACTGAATAGGCAAGTGATATGGTCAGACTTGTGCCTTCGGAACATTATTCTGGCATCTGTGTATGCAGGATGGATTTGAGGAGAAGACAGTCAAAGGGACCAGTTAGAAAGCGACTAGAATTGTCCACACCCCTGGCTCCCCACTTTTTTCATTCTGTGAAACTCAAAACGGATGGGATATGTTGTGAGCACAAGAGGGGCAGTGTGGTATGGGGTAAAAACCACCAGACTTGGGAGTCAAGGAGACAGTCTGAATCCAGGCTCTGACCTTGCTAGCTGGGCAAGTCACCCCAGGGCAATACAATATACTAATATAGTTGTAGCCATTACAATCATGTACTACCAAAGATGGTATTAAAGATTTGTTAGCAGCAATCCTGTACATCATAAATGGGAACCACGGGTCTAGACAAGAGGTGAGAAAGGCTGAAACTTGTCTGGGTGAATGGAAAGGTGATACTTGTGAAGAGTTTGTGCAGACGGAGAAAGGAGGAACTTGGGGGAAAGAAGGATGAATCAATGATGGTACCTCCAAGCATGTGAACTTGGGTGACTGGGAGGACAATGGGGCATTTATAGATGGCAACAGGGGAGTTTGGAACACGGCTGACTGGGTTTAGTGGGGAAGAGGAGTAGTTCGTAGTGTCAGCACACCTACGGGACAGCCAGGTGGAGAGGCTGGAGTTCATTCAGCCAAGAGCCTGGGGCTGATGGTCATCCACGTGGGGAGTGGACCCATGGGAGCTGTGAAAGGGAGTGTGTGCCCTTCTCCTTTATCTCTAGATGGATGAGCCTATGATCTTTTGTGAATCGAGGGGATAGTAGATGCTGTGGGTGTGGATGAGACTGCCAGGAAATCCCATAAGAAGAAGAAAAGTGGAGTGAGGACAGCACCTTGAGTACCATGGTAGGAAGAAGATCCAGAGAGGAAGCAGATGGCACATTCAGAAAGCCAAGAGGAGAGCAGGGGGATGGAGTGTCCCTGAGGTCAAGGGAGGGGAGAGCCAACCATGGCAGGCAGAAGAAAGGCCGTGGGTAACCCTGGACGAAGCATCCCTGGCTAACCGTAGGCATGGCAGGGAAGTTGAGGCAGCGAGGGTCAAAGTAACAGCGTTTCTCTGGTCCTTTAAGGTGGGCAAACACCTAACATATAATTTGTCACTTAAGCCTCACTAAAAACCCAAAGAAGGGAGAGGCAGAGGAATTACTGTGAGGGTGGGTCATTCACACAGCTCAGGCTCCCAGAACGCTTCTGGGCTGCCTCATATAGATAAATGGCCCAAGAGCATGTATTTTTATGTTCTGGCACGCTGTGTGCCATTATAAACGAGGTAAGATGACTTTAGAAAGACGTGCAGGAACTGATGCCAGAACCAGGAGAACAGTTTCTACTTTAATAAGACTTGTACAAATTGACCAAGAAGGAAATGAACAGACCCGGGAGCACAAGGGATACGACATTTGAAACAATGGTGAAAGCCGGCAAGACTCCTGGACACCACGCTCATCACGAGTGTAACATGCCACCTTCCTCCCGAGAGAGGTGGTGGCAGTAGGGGGCAGAGTGCCCGCACACCAAGGGATCCGGGCACACCAAGGGATCCAGGCACACCGAGGGATCCGGGCACACCGGCTGCCTGTGCTCAGGCTTTAACAAGGAGTTTGTTTTTTTTCTCTTTTTGCAAATGGGGTGGGAGGGAGAGTAAATACATTTCTGCTAATTCAAGAAAATACTTACAAAGGAGAAGGTGGGGGGGCAGGGGAGGTACAGATGTTGCCTCTACTTTCAGATGAGGGCACTGTATTATTAGCTTTTGCCTGTTTCACTCTGCTACAAGAGAGCTCTCGGGGAATGTGGGTAATCTGGAAATATTGGAAACGTAAAAACAAAACACACAGACAACATGGAAAATTTTTCAAAACAAAGAGTACAGACAGTTCTTTTGAGGAGTTTGGCAGCAGACAAAAGGTAGAAGAACATCAGCTGGCAAGCTTCGAGCAGCACGAGGAAAAGGGGATGATGGATGAAGCAGGGGGTGAGATCAGCTGTGGAGATGGAGGGCTTGGCTTCACTGAATGGGAGGAGCCTCTTACTTCACCCTGGGGCAGAGGGGAGAGGGTGGAAGAGAAGGGTGGGAAAGGAAGGAAAAGGGAAGCGGGAACAGGATAGATTCAGAAAAGGGGGGAGAGGTCTGCAGAGAGGGCAGGACTGGGGAATTCTGAGGGGGCCTGTGGAAGACTGGGGCAGGGCCTGGGGCCCATGTTTTTGCATCAATCCAAGAACAAGGTGCTCCTAGCACACTTGGATAAACTGCAGCTTCCAGTCCACAGTCAGTACCCCATACCATCCGAAACCAAAAAGATGCCAAGTTTGGCCTGGTTTGGGCATGGAATGAATCGTCCAGAATCTCCAGTCAGATAAGGAGGGCTCTCCAAGTTTCTTTCTCCTCTCATCTCCTTCTTAGGATGTCTCTCCTGGGCTTGGTGGGGAAGGTCATGGGTTTGCACCTTTGTTGGCGAGGTATGCACAAGTCACCAAGGGCCCAGCAGCCTCAGGCAGGCTTTGGGGGAGACAGTCCATCCCCTGACTCACTGAACAGGCCTTTTCCATCTCCACTTGGAGAAAACAAAGGCGCTGGACCCAGGACAGGCACCAAGACGCTGCTGGGATGGCGTGCTGTGCATGTTTCCAGTCCAAATTAGGATTTTTCATTCAAAGCCCTCCCACGGCCCTCAAGGACTTCCTTTGCTGGTCAGTAGCCTCTCTCTCCATAGGAACCAGGGTCATACACATCAGTCTTCTGTCCCAGGAGAGGTACATCAAGGAGACTGAGAGCCAGGGCTCTGACCAAGCAGGGCTAGCGTGCAGGAAAGAGACGGTCCTGAGATGACAGCCCAGAGGCCTGGGAAGCCATGAAGGGGCTGAGCCTGGAGTCACTGTGACCTCAGCATCAGTTTCCACATCTGTAAAATGCAGGAGGGAACTCGAAAGCCTAGGTTCTTTCCAGGTTCTCAGTCACAGACCACAGAGGGGCAAGCCCTGAGTCATCCCCGAGGACAAGAAGCAGGTGTGGTGGGCCACAGGGTGACCGAGGTGGGGCTAGCAGGAAAGAAAGAAGGGGGCAGGCTATGGAGCTGTCTGGGCACCACCCATCTGACCGGCTGAGCTCTCCCACCAAGGCCATCAGCAGACAGCGGAAGACAGGGCTTGATTGTGGAGATGAACTCAGGGTCTGAAGCCTGGCTCACCTCATGCTACCTGCATGACCTTGGAAAGTCCTTTCCCCTCCTGGGACATCCATGTGCTCATCTGGGAAATGAGGAAAGGTTAAGGTCTCAGTCTCTCAGGGGGAAGGGGACGGGGCGTAGATGACACACTGTAGTCTGGCTAATAATGAGAGCCACAGATGGGTCATTTCTAAAGAAGACAAAGATGGCAAGAAGGCCTGGGCCTCATGTGGTCTGACTGCGCAGCCCTGGGAAGACGTGCCTACAGGACCTCAGAGGATCACCCCCCGAATCACTCTGACAGCCAGCCTGTCCTTTGGATTCTGAAACAACCCAAGGCCCCCCACCCCCAAAATCCTGTGCTGTGAGTGAAGGATGCCAAGTTGCCTTCTGGATGTCACAGACCCTGGAAACGGGCTGGGATGAGGACTACTCTCCCATACAAACTGCCCTCCGTGTGCGCATGCACCGTGTGGTCTGACACCTGGCCCTGGTGACAACCTCTAGCTACCTAGGGCTCTTCCCTGTCTCAGCCCCTCTGGTGAGATGGAGGTGAGGTCATTAGGGAGAAGAAGGTGTTGGAAACTGGATCAGGCAGTGGGTGACAGACATCTTTCTGTCTGTCCTGCCTCCCAAGCCTTGGGAGGGGATGGCTCAGGTCAAGGTCAAAGCCATCGTTCCTTTCTTGTTAGCAGGACAGGGGTTAGTCGTACTGTGCACTCGAGGGAGCCGAGTTGGGGAAGATCGGTGCTTGAGTGAGTCGGGTCGTGGCGATGGGTCCGAATTACCTGAGCATGCAGTGAAGCGGGATAGGTGAAAGCAGGCGGGGGTAGAGCAGGCGCCAACTCCGCTGGGTACAGAGGGTACGGGGCCCACACTTCAGGGGTACTGGGATAAAGTGCAGGCACTGTGAGCTCATCTGCAAGAGAAGAAGAGGGAGCACAGGGTTAGTGGGCACCAGGAGCGAGGGGCAAAAGGAGAACCAGCCTCCCGGGCCCAGGACCACCCAACTGTGACCATCGCCAGCCTCTCTACCTCACAGGTGCCCTGGAGGCTCCGGGCAGGGCAGGAGGCCTTGGGCTGAGAAAGGAAATGGAGTCTGCCCTGCAGGGGCAACAGAGGAAGAATGATGGAGAGGAGAGGGGGGTAGGAGAAAGAGGCTGAGGCCTCTGGGAGAATCAGGAAGGATGGCCTGGCCATACAAGAGCTGGCAGGCCTCGGAGAACTGTTAGCCCTGGCCCACGAGTGCAAGGGGCCACACACACGGGCACACCCGGGCCATGTTTCACCTGCCCTCCTTAGTTGTTATGAGGGGGTCCTATGGCACAGGCTGGGTAGGGAGGGGCGATTCAGAGAAGAGAAAGGGGATTACAGAAACCAAAAGCATCGATGCCTATTTTAAAAACCAAGAATGACAAACCCACTGACTGCTGCCTTACTCGATGCCAATGGCCCGGGACCACAGACCGCATGCTGGAAGGGCTTAGTCAATCGATCAACATCTGCTAAGTGCCTACTATGTGCCAGGCCCTGTGCTCAGCACTGAGACAGAAGGCCTGCCCTGCCCTCAGGGAGGTCAGATAGCGTGCAAACACCTGTCTAAAAATGAGCTACAAACAGGAGAATGGTTGACAGGGGAGGCCCCGGAATGGAAAGGACTCAGGAAGGCTTCCTGGAGGAGAGGGACTTTAAAGGAAGGCAGGGAGGTCAGTGGTCAGAGGGGGCAGGGGGAGCGTCCCAGGGCTGGGGCAGCTGAGAGAATGACCAGGGTTCACCCAAGAGAAATAATCCAACCTGTGTTTTACAGACAAAGCAACTGAGAACCAAAAAGATGAAGTGACTCACGCAGGGAGGAGGGGGCTGAGCCACAACTGGAAACAACCCAGGGGGATATGGGCTATCATTATGCCCATTTGACAGATAAAGGAACTGAGGCAGGCAGAGGTTAAGCGACTTGTCATTTCAGTTCCATGGCAAGCGCCTACTGTGCACAAGGGCACACAGGCAAAAATGAGACCATCCTTGCTGGGCCGAGCTCAGGCCACTCAGCTCAGAGTCTCACTGCTCGGTGGCATCGCCTTGGAACGTCTCCCCCAGGCCCCACAGGCGTCCCCCTGCCCCCGTTAGTGTAAGCCCTCTGAGGGTAGACTGCCTTTCTTTCTTCATATTTGTATCCCAAGTACCTGACACAGAGTAGGTGCTTAATACGTGTTTGCTGACTCCTGACTAAACGTTTATTAAGCACCTGTCATGTACTGGGCTGTGTTCTCTTACAGTCGATACTACGTGATTTGAAGGAAAGGGGAGGGGCCGGGAAGGGCCTCACTGGAGCTGAGCAGAGAAGCAAGTGAACGATGTCGATGACCAGGGCCGGCACAGGGAAAGGAATGCGGGCGCTGGAACGCCAAGTGCAGGAAATGGCGTCAGGAGAAATCTGTCCAGCCAGCAGGCGGGAGAAGGTTCAAAAAAGGGAGAGATCCTGGGGCTCGATCCGCAACCTGCCCGGCCACTGCTGCTGAGCTGGATGGGTTCTGGTGCCTGATTAGGAAGGCCCATGGCCTGTAGGAGACATCCCATAACAGGACCAAAGCCAAGGGAAGGGCTGGGGCTCTGGGACCCATGAAGAGCCCAAGCGCTCGATGAACTGAGGCAGCTGGGGGCACAGTGAGCATGGCGCTGATCTGAATGCACATCCAGTCTTAGACATTTCCTCGCAGTGTGACCCTGGGCAAGTCACTTTCCCTTTGCCGGCCTCAATTTCCTCAACTGTAAAATGAGGATCCTAACAGGACCGCCATCTGCGGTCGTTTTGATGATCAAATGAGGTTAGATACTTAGCACAGCGTCCAACACAGAGACGTCTTATAAACGCTAGCAATCCCTACTGTTACCACGCCTTTTGTGGTTACGTCATCGTTACCAGCTGAGCCAAGACCCTCGAATGGGTCTAAGTCCAGGCAACAACCACACAGGCAGTGCTAATGGAAGCAGCCTGGGGTTCTGATCAGGCACAGTCTGGGGCAGAGGTCAGCCCAGCTCTCAACATGTGTCAGATCCTGGGCAGGTCGGGTCAAGAGCTAACTGATCCCATCCTGGAGGACGCTATAGGAACACTCCCCCAGGTCAACCAAGTCGTCCACCTTCCAAGGACTAGAGATTATCCAGGCCTCCTTCCAGCCCAGAATTGCTTGGGCAAGGAGCACTTTCAATGAGGGGACCAAGATGGAAACAATTAATGAGTGGGTGTAGGATCAGGGAGGGCGGGGAGCTGAATGAACCAGGCGCCCTTGGGATGTGGATGGGAGGCCTGACGAAAGAGGCCGGCCTACCACGGACGGCTGATCCAGCACTTCCTTCTAGGGGGACCACATTCTCCAGGCAAGGGTCTGCAGGAGATGAAGGCCTTGTTGTCCAGCTGGGGGACATGACAGAACCTGGGGGGGCAGAAGTTCCCACAGAAACTGTGTAGGGAAAGCCAGCCCATGTGCAGATGACAGCTGTGCTGTCAGCGGTCACTGTAAAAGGCCAGTCAGGGAGTGACAGAGGGCTGGAGGAGGCCACTCCAAGGCTAGCAATTCTCCAGGAAAGCAGGGGATCAAGCTACTTGGGGGGCACTCACTGATTGAAGAAACAGGCCTCACTGGCTGATCTGGGCACCCCCGGAGGAATCCACTAAGGCCCAGGATTAAGCAGGGGCATCAGCCCTTAGCACTGAGGGGCCGAGAACTCTCTTCCTCTGTAGGTCAGTGTGTGTCTGTGAAGGCTGGGCAGTCAGGAAGGGAGAGAGTCCACCTCCCCTCAGCATCTGTTCCCAGCCCATGATTCCCCAGCTTGGACCAGACCTTTGTCTCTGGTGCCAAAAGCTGGCGCCCAGGACACTGCGTTCTCGGTCCCCGTCCCACACAGCCAGCCAGCCACCCTCACAGGGCAGGCACCTCTCAGGGGAGTTGCTTCCAGTGGAAACCAGCTGGGAAGAGCCGAGTCTTCTGCTTCCAAAAACAGATACCAGAGCTGTTTGGTGGGATGGGGCTTGAGTCCCTGTGTGATCAGAACAGTCGTTATTCCTACAGATTACACATTTTAGCCAGTCTGATACTGTAAGAGAACCAACCAGTCTACATCCAGAAAGCGAGAGGATGCAAATTTTTAACCCTGCCCAGCTCTTCATTTCTGCCTCACGGAGGAAAACTATGGACAGGGTAGCCCTCGGGTCAGGCTCGTGGGCTGGCTTCATGGGGGCGTGGGACCCTCTGAAGTGGTTTCTAGGCCTGCTTTCTGCCCCTCATCATCTCATACAACTTCCTATGTTGGGTCTTCCCGATCACATCTTCATGGGAAGATAAGATGCCTGGCTTCAAAGGCCATTCCAACTCGCACCCGAAACCCTCAATGGGCCTTAGAGTTAACTTTCATCTCACCAAGCTGGTTGTGCTCAGTGTGTTCAATTGCTTCATTAGCTGTTTAATTTTCCAATTGGTGCTCACTCAACTACCACAATGCGAGGATATGCAGAAATCAAGGGGAATGCCCCGTTTCCCACCTCAGTACCTGTGTTCACACTGTGCCCTCTGCCACCTGATGAATTCACCTCCTCTCCTAACACCCAACTCAAACAACACCTCCTCTGGGCAGTCCTCCCAGATCCAGCCCTTCCACTCTGTGCCATTGCTAATGATTGCTTGCGGGTCTTTCTTCTTTATCCCTCCAGTGTGCTTAGAACCCAACACTGGGTGTCACAACTCTGCGTTTGTAGCTTATCCCAAGAGATGGTGGGCATCCTCAGGGTAGGGGCCAGTCTTAGTCAAGCCTTGTCTCTGTCCCCTGCCTGCACGTGGTTCTTTGTTGGGGGTATGCTGAATTGGCCACCATGACCCAATACAGGTTATGGGGACAGACAGAGACCTAGCACCCTTCCACTGCATGAAAGCCACAGGAGCAGACATCTCCCATCGTAAGCCTTTGGGGGATGGGCCTCAGTTTACCCCTATGTGCAACAGGCCTAACTCCCTCTACCCTACTACACTTCACAGGGTTGAGAAGCAGATAAGACTGTAGGGTGGGTAGAAATGTTTCACAAAACACTTTCCAAAAGCCAACCTGGTGTTCTTGAAGACAGGAGGATATGTGAAGACAGCCACAGATGGAGAGAGAAAAAGCCCAGCCGGAAGCAGGAACAACAGCTGAGAAGGCCTGGGCCCAACCAAAAATTCCATTCCAATTATTTTTAACGAAAAAAGAATCCATTGTAGACTTAGAAAAACAAAGCAGCCTCTTAGCCAGGGAGGTCTTGGGAGGACTCACAAAGAGGCCTCTCCCGGTGAGTGGCTGCTCCCCTGCCCCTGAACTCGGCCTCCGAAAGAGCTGGCCCCTGGGTGCGAGGGTGCGAATGTGCAGCCAGAGCCAAGGGCCATGGGGACCAGGTGGGCCCACACCCTCATTCTCCACTGAGGGAAATCGAGGCAAGGGACCTGCCAGAGGCCAAGTCAAGAAGCATTTATCGAGCACCTACTTACTAAGTGCCAGACACTGTGCCAAGTACAAAGAAAGGCAGAAGGCAGTCTACTCTCCAAATGCTCAGGCTGATGAGCCAACATACAAACAAGGTCCAAATGCAAACCTTATAGCCAGGTTAGGATGGAGTCTGCAAAAGAAAGGCGCTAGAAATAGCAGCAGGGGAGAGATATGGGGAGATAGGACAGAAAAGGATTCTTGTGGAAGGTGGGAGCTGAGCTCAGACTTGAAGGAGCCCAGAGATGGAGATGGGGTGTAAGGTAGCCAGGCCAAAGCCTCAGCATTTGGAGATGAGGCAATGACTCCGGATGGCGGTCACCCAGCTAGCAGGTCAAACCAGAGGATGGGACCATGTACTTCTAGGATCCTTTGGCCCCTCATTTAAGACAGAAGGCCAGCCTTTGGGATCACTCCCGTTGGGTTCTGGCCACCCCTGGGACCTGGGGCACATGCCCACTTACTGCTGTATGCAGAGAGAGCTCAGTGCTTTGTCCAAAGGGGATGCAGGGAAAAGTGAATCAAGGAGGGAATGAATCCAGCCCAGAATGAAAATCTCCCCCAAGACGGGCCCAAGCTCCTCAGGACCCTGATGGTACCTGGGGATGCAGATGGATAAGTCTGGGACCAGCCCCTGTCCCCGGGCCAGGCTGTACTTCTACCCAACAGGTTTCCATTTGGACAGGAGGAAGCCCAAAGCCAACTCTGGCATCTGATCCCCTTCCTCTGAGTCAGAGCTGGAGAGGCCCTCTAGGGTTGTCCTCTTTTACAGATCAGGAAAGGAAATGGTCTTCCCAGGGTCACACCAGGATTTGAGTGCAGGCCCTAACACTTCAGTCCAAGCATTCTTTCTACAGGCTCTTAGGAGAGGTTTAGGGAGCACAGGTGTTCTCTGATGCCCAGGGAATGGCACTAAGGGCTGATGAGACAAGGGGGAGACAACAGGCCAACAGCTCTAGACAGGACAGCTACAGACAGCAGAGAGACAGGAAAGGAGAAAGGGGAAGGGGAAGGCTTCCTGGAGGAGGCAGTATTGTGGCTGAGGCTGAAGGGAGCTGAGCTGGTCCAGTCCCTGCATGAACGAGCCTTCATTGTGCCTTAGTGACTTCAGGATACCACAAGTATGTGAATGCACAGCATTAAAAAAAGTACGCCACGCACCTTCCAACCCTCTAGGGGTCCTTAGGCAGCTAGGCAGTGCAGTGGATGGAATGCTGGGTCTGGAGGCAAGAGGACCCAAGTTCAAATCCAGCCTCCAACTCAGCTATCTGACCCTGGACAAGTCCTTAACCCTGTTTCCTCAGTTTCCTCATCTGTAAAATGAGCTGGAGAAGGAGATGGCAAACTGCTCTGCTATCTCTGCCAAGAAAACCCCAAATGGGGCAAAAGGGGTTGGACACAAGTAAAAAATGGCTCAACAATCGATACTTACCAACTAGCTGAAGAAGGCCCAGTGTTGGCCCTGAATTCACCGATCCACACGAGGATAACAGAAAGGCCAGTCTTTCACCACGTTAGAAAGCCAAGGCTAATGTCATAACTGAAAATTCTCACTAAACAATTTACATCTACCTTGGGAAAACAACGAAATAGCTTCATCTTAGGAAAAAACTGGAATACAATTACATTGTTGGTGGAGTTGGGTACTGGGCAGTTTGCTTGGAAAGCAAAAAGGCAGTGGGCTATGGCAGTGGGCTATGGCAGCAAGAACACTGGTCCTCCCCTTTAACCCAGTGACCTCACCACCTGGACTATACCCTAACAATATTCTCAAAGGGAGGAAAGGCCTGTCTGCGGGGCACATCTCCAGAAACCATGTGTGATGTACAAGGTAGGAAAGAGAGCATACGTTCAAACCCAGCGGGACTGTTGTGCCCGGGCACTGACCTGGAGTCCTCCCAGTCGAATGGGAATTCATTTCCAGTTGACATGTGCCAACGGTGTGAGGATCCCAGCCTCAAATGGAATGTTATTCTTTGTTTAATGAGGCTGATTTTGTTAAGGAGATGAAGCTTATTTTCGTGTTTGGGGCAGACTTGTGATGCCATTAGTGCAGGGGATCCACTCAGCAAATGCTGGAGGGCAGCAGCTCAGCCAGAGGTCAGACTTGAACCCTCATGCTTCCAAGGCCGACTCCATTTACAATGGCATGCTGCTTCTAATAAGGTTATAAAATTGGGGGCGGGGGGAGGTGAGGAGATTTATGCTCTACACAAACTGCCTGGGACTTGACCCCTGTGCATGGTGAGCTGCTGGTCCAATGGGAACCCTGTGTTCCCTTTCAGGCCCGCATGTTGCTCAAGCTGGCCCTGGCCCACTCAGGGGAGTCCAGGAGGCTTGCCGCCAGCCTGCTCTCAGGGTCCTGGGAAATGTGTCGGCATCATCGAATGCCCAGAGGTGAAGGGAGACCTCCAGGGACAGGTGAGAGGGTGGAGGGCAAGAATACCAGAGCTCGGCAGCTGGCCCATCCTCCTCCTCCTCCTCCCACAATCCTGTCTGCCCAGGGCCAGGCTGAGGGTCCTGGGAACGAGGCATACTGGCTCCTGCAGGAGGGGCTGCTGTGTTTGTTTTTGTAAGGAACAGCCTGGTCCCTTGAGTGCTGAGACTAGGGCTTGCTGCCTCCCAGTCAACATCACGGGGGCTGCAAGGAGTGGCATTCTGTGCCCAGAACTAGTCCAGCATCTCCTGGGAGAACAGGGGCCCAGCCAGGCATGACTGCCCTTCAGCGCCCAGGCCCTCCCTCCCCTTCTTCTGGGTCACTTAACCTCCCTAGGCCTCATTTCTCCACCTGTAAAATGGGGGGAGGGAAGGCAGTGCCCTCCACGGGTTTCTTCCAGCGCCAAATCCACACTTACGATCCCTACGCTGAGAAATCAAAAAAGGGTCAGCCCCATGTACCAGAAGGCCACTGGCAGCAACAGCCACCAACCACGTCACGTGAATTCTGAAAATCACTGAAAACGTGCATTTCCTTCAGCTTCATGGGAAAAGGTGGAAACTGAGAGAAAGGCTAGGACCTGTGGTCTGGGGGATGGGAGGAGGGGAAGGGGTCTCGCCCACGAGAAGGCAGAACTACTCAACCCCTGATTCTGCTTCTGTGTTCTCTGAGAAAGACAATTTCTCTTGGACTGGAAAAGAAAGCACAGAGATGGTGACCAGAGAAGAGGGAGAAGAGAGACAGAGGAAGGGAGGAAAGAGGGAGGGAAGGGGGAAGGAGGGAACCAGCCTCACCCTATGAAGGAAGAGAGCGGAGGACAGGCCGGCTCTGAAAGTCATGCACGGAGGTTATCATCCACAAAGTCACCGCCACACGCAAGAGATCCTGGGCTCCATGGGTAACTCTGTCCTGCTCCACGTATACAGATGACATATACGTGGACGCTATGTACACATGTACATGGAGGTGCTGATTTTATTAGGTGTTCATGAAGTTCAGAGGAAAAAGCAAGCCAAATGAACAGTGAAGGACGGTGTGGAGACCCTGCCCCAGGAGGACCATTCACGCTTGTTCTCGGAGCAGGAGAGGCGTGGGGGCCAGTTGCAGGGCAGAGAGGAGGAGGAGGCTCAGGCGGGAAGAATCAGAGCCACCTCCCAGTGGGATGGGTCCAGGCCTGTTGGAAGGGGGCATCACGGACAGAGTGCTGGACTCTGGAAAGCCTGAGTTCAAATCCAGCCTCAGGTGTTTCCTAGATGAGTGATCCTGAGAAAGCCACTTCATCTGTAAAATGGGGATAATCACAACTCCTAGTCCCAGGCTTGTGGTGAGGATCGAATGAGCCAATCTACATGCTAGCCAGCTCCCATCATTCATCTGACTTCACTGGAGAGGGTTGTAACGAGGGAGGAGGCCTGCCTGTTGGCTCCATCATGGGGGCAGGCTGACCTGAAGGCCCCTGAAGCTCCTTCCAGCCCTGAATTTCTGTGTTTAAGAGCCTCCTTGGAGGCCTGGTGCTTCACTGGAACCATACACAAGATTCATGGGTTGCCCCGCTAACTCTCCAGTTAGATAAACAGTGAATGCTTGGCAGGGCCCGCCAACATCCACACCCTGCCCCCCCAGCCTGGCCTTGTCCCCAACCCTTGGATTCCTCAAGCCTGAGAGGGCAGGGCCTCCTAAGCAGGACTCTGCCTGGCCCCACAGCACCAGCAACGACTTGTAAATCCATCCCACGGCAACTTGGCATGGACTTCACTGATGATAGTGCCACCCCTCAGACCCAAGGATCTGAGTGAAGTTAACCCACACTGGATCTCCCTCCCAGGCACACTGGGTAGGCCTCTAAGTATCCTCCATCCTATCATGCTCCTACACCTCTCAGTCACCCCCAGGGCCTGAGCCCCACAGGGATGGGGGTCATCTTCCCCATTTGATCCCTGAGGTAATGGGGAGCCTGGTTGACTCAATCAGAGGGGCAAGGGTTGGAGCCAGGCTTGGGACCCAAGCGAGTGCCCCTAGGACCCCACCAGGGAGGCCAGGCAGCTTTAGACGAGGACACGATGCTGTCTGTGGTCCTGACTCTCATGTGATAATGCATCTGACCATGGGGACGCCAGAGCCCAGAAGTCAGGGGAATGGCTCTGAAACAGCTGCAGCAGCAGCAGCAGCAGGTGCAGCGCTTGTGAGAGGAGAGAGACAATGAGAAAAGGGAGGGGAAGAGAGCGGGAGAGCATTTCCTTCACATCTTACTTCTCTAAGGCCACCACAACAAAAAACGCTTCCTCGGCCCAACAGGCGGCCAAGCAGCCAGGCTCCAGAAACTCACTGGGATGAGATCGCAGCCTTAGACCCTCTGGTCTGTTCCCCCATGTGACAGATGAGGAAACTGAGGCCCGTGTGTGTGAGGCTGATTTGCCCTATGTTGCACAGTAGCAAATGAAAAACCAGGATTCAAATCCAGGGTCCCCCCACTGCTGTTCATCTAGGATGGGACCTGGGTTTCATATTTTGGGGGGTATGGAAATGGGGGCCCACTGAGTCTACAGGAAAGACAGACCAAGGCACCTGATCTGGGCTGGGTGGGAAGCCATCTCCAACTCAAGTGCACAAACAATTCTATCTCTACCCCTGAGCCCAGGCACTGGACCTGACATCACTGGTACATGGAAGTCCCAGGGCACCAACTACCCTCTACCCACACAGGCCTCAATTTCTTGGCAAGTTAAGTCTTAGGGAGTTGCCCTGAGCATCTGGCAGGAAGGACCTGAACTCAGCTCTTCCTGATTCCAAGGCCAGCATCTCTCTCCATCCATGCCACAAGCCTCTCAGGAGAAAAGGCCACCCTCAAAGAGTTTCCCAAAAGCCTGTTGGGCTGGCCAACCTTCAATACATACTCTGGGGGTCAAACAGAAATGGCCATGAACTGGAAAGTGGGAAACTAAATGAGAAGGCTCCGATACCCTCCAGTCTCCCCTTTATATCACTTTTATTAAGACGTGGGCAACTCAAGGGAAGACTGATGCTGGGGGCCTCGCTTTCCCCACTCAGCCCCGGTTATTCCTCGCTCACACCCCGCATGGGCTGCTCAGGTCTTAAATCAATTCCATTTTCTCTGGCACACTTGGGGTTTCCCTACCGAGAAAACAACTCAGTGAATTAGTTTAATACACTGAGCGCAACCAAATAAAATGAGCTTTCTAAATCGAGGTGGCAGCAGGGCTGAGCACAGCCCAGAGCAGTCACCCAAGTCATGGAAGCGTTCAGTCCGTGGTCAAACCAGAGGAAGAACTAGGGAAGGGAAAAGTCAGCACTTGGGTGGATGCACCATGGCTGCTTTTATCTATGCTAGGCTCTGAGTACTGCTGAATAATGCTCAGTGGTCTCTGCTCAAGCCCTCATCATCCTCCTAGCATCTCCACTGCTGTTGAGAGCACAGAGGTTTAGCTGCCCGGGAACCCCCACATCCAACCGTGACCCAGTTTCCTAAGAGGGGCCATGGCTAGATGCAGAGTCCTTAACCTGGGGGCTATGAACTGGCTTTAAAAATAGTTGGATGACCGCATTTCAATATAACTGCTTTCCTTTGGAATCTATGTATTTTATTAATTTACAAACATGATTCTGAGAAGAGGCCCATGGGCATCATCCAACTGACTGCCAAAGTGGGGTCTCCAAAGCACCAAAAATGCTTAGGAGCCTAGCTCTGGATGGATGGATGGATGGACTGTCTCTAAGGCAGGTCCCCAGTCTGCCTTCAATCTCCTGATCTGGATTCAGAAGGGGGAAAAAGAAAGGGGGTCCTGGCCGCTGGTCCTCAATGGATGCTCTGCTTGCAAGCCCGGCCTGCTGGGGGTAAAGGCAATGACTCATCAAGAGGATACTTGGCTGCATATGTTGTAATAGGTGATGTGTGTGTGTGTGTGTGTGTGTGTGTGTGTGTGTGTGTGTATGTTCATCCTTCATTGCTGAAGAAGACTACACCATCAGAGAAATGATGACATGAGTTGCACTTGACTTTGTTTTGAGTGAGGGAGGGCTGTACAGGTCACCAGCCTCACTTCTCTTCCAGAGCCATCTGAGTCCAGTGACCAGATATTCCTCAGGATGACTGGAGATGACCCAGGATGAGGCAATTGGGGTTAAGTGGATTGCCCAAGGTCACACAGCTAGTGAGTGTCAAGTATCTGAGGTGAGATTTGAACTCAGGTCCTCCTGACTCCTGCACTGGGGCTCTATCCACTGCACCACCTAGTTGCCCCAATAGGCGATGTATGGGCTACATCAATGGGGCCATTCTGGACAGGAAACAAGGAGGCTCCCTCCTATTTCTAAGTGCAAAACTGGGTCTAGGATTTGGAAAACCAAGGTCAAAAACACAAAGGTCAACGAGTAGAAGCTCAGTAGGTCCTGCTGGTTTCTCTGGTATCTCAGCTTTGGGTTGGGCGACCCTCCAGTTGGGAGGAGGAGGATGACAAGGAGGAAAACAATGCCAAGTGCTGTACTGAGCTCCCAATCCCTCTTGTGTCATCTTCAGGGGAGTGCCATCTTTTGGGGTGAGAACTCGGCCACTGGCATGCCTACTCGGTTTGTTAAGGACTTTGGCTCCCCAAGCCTGGTAGCCCAGAAGCACTTCAAATGCCATTTAGTGGTAAGTTTTATCAGATGCATATCTCCTCATGTTTCCTTTAAGAAATGTCCAGGAAGGGAAGAAAGGACCCTGTCCTGAAGGAGGAGCCCTGGGTCTGGAGTCAGATGAACTGGGCTGAGGCCTAGATCCCATGTTTACTGTAGTCAAGTCACTGCCCCTCCAAGAGCCTCAGTTTCTCCATCTGTAAGATGGGGACAAGGTTTGTACCGCCCACCTCAAGGGGTTCTGTGACTGGAGAGAATTGACAAGCTGTGAGAAATGGGCTGGAGGCCCCTGGGCAGGGAGGTTCTCTGGGGTTGTTTACCTTAGCCAATCCAGGTCCAGGGTTTTGACAAATAACAAAGAGGAAAGACCCAGTTTCCAAATGCCCCCTGCCCGCCTTATGTAGGAGGGTAGAGAAGACAAACTGAGTCAGAGGCCCTGAATTCAAATCCTTGTTGTAGACAAGTCCCTTCTCTTTTCTGGGCCTCAGTTTTCATATCTGTAAAATGAGTGGGTTGGGAAAAACAATCTCAGGTCTCTGCAGCAGAAGTCTTCTGACCTCAGGCCACTCCACTTAACCCTGGTAGAGAAGTGGTTCTCTCTTGGGCTCATCACTAGCAGGTGCTAATTCCCCAAAGAGCTTTGGGGGACTGATGGAAGCAGTGAGGAGCTGCTCCTAAGATCAACCTGTCTCAATGTGTCCTCTGGGGTGCCAAGGTGAGGCAAAAAACCAGAGGATTCCCAGGCTCCACCATCGCAGCCATTGTAACAAAGCTCAGGCTGGTCCGGCTCGGCCTCTCTTCCCTCCTCACTCCACCTCCTGCTCAACCTTCTCCAGGACTCAGCGTCCCGGGCATGAACCTGATACAAAGGGACAACCCAGGAGGAAGGCACTGGGCTGTGGAATCTGCAGGGCCAGCAGACTGCCTGGGTGGTCCCTCTCTGGGCCTCAGTGTCCTGATCTGTAAAGCCAAGTCCCTTTCAGCTATAAAATCCCACGACCCTCATGCAATTTCCTGCCGACAGTTATAAAGGATTGGCAGGCCAGATTCCCAAGGACCTCCTGGGGAAAACAAATTAAGGGGCAGAGAGACTTGATCCCACCATCCCATCCCTCTACCCAGGTGCTCCTAGGGGCTGTTTGGATAGCAACCAGATCTCCAGCCTGGCTCTGGCCCAGTCCTTCCACACAGACACACGTGGAGATCAGGGTTTTAATAGGGTGAACTGATTAATTCCCTAAGAATGCAGACTTGAAAGGAAACTATGAGAAGAAACACCAGCACTGAGCAGCTCCCCACCCCCTCCATCAACAAGCCCTTTGCCAAATACCCCCAACAGTGTCGGGGAGCTCCCCTTGCCAGGGCAGGCCATGGGACGTGGGGACAACTCTCAGGTCTGCAGGTAACACTCAGCTTTTCCTAAAAGCAAGGCGATGAAATGGCAATGCAAAGGATCTGCGAGAGAAATCTGCTTTTGGTGTCCTGCTGCCTGAATGGAAATGGGGGGGGGATAGGCAGGGGAGCTCAGAATAAAACAATTTCAAAGGAAGTTTTTCCTGTCTTCAAGCCTAATTTGACCTGTTTGCCATGCCCCCTCCCTTCTGGCCCTGGTATTACCCTGGGGGGCCATGCCCAATCACCCTAATCCAGCTTGCCCCAGCCCAAGATATGGGGCAAAACAGAGGCCCTGGCAGGGCAGGGCAGACTGGCCACCAAACCTGCTCTCTCATCTCTGCTTCTGGAGAAGGGCTAGCTGCTCATGAAGATGGATGGAAAAGAAACATTTAGAGGAATAAAGGATATTTATTCTTCACAGATCTGAA